>NC_142927.1:14852354-15152354 GCF_054131065.1 Drosophila arizonae | reverse complement strand
GGCTTGGCTAAAATGTGTTCGTTATACTTGGCTTAATCAAAACATATTCAACCGAGCGTGAGGCTGTTTAAGTGCTTCGCTCGAGAGAGCTTGCCACAAATACACACGCAGCGCCAACTTATTGTAACAGAATTTGATTCTTTTGTTTCCATAAGCACACACACACACACATGGGCACATGGTTGTGGGATAAAATGAAAAGCAAATTTAATTGTATAAAATTAGCAAAATGCGAGGCTCCCATGTGAGTCTCTCTCGCTGTGTGTGTCTGTGTGTGTGTGTGTGTGTGTGTGCGCTAATGACAGACAAACAATTAAACTTGACATTTTCTCTATTGTCCCACACACACACACACGCACACAGACAGACAGAAGCACGCGTGTTTTTCTGTTGTCAACTGTACATGCGCTTATCCTTGAGCAATGCAATTAGACAAGTTTCAATCCAACGGCAACAATGGCAGTTGAAGCAACGCAGCCAAACAACAGTTGACACACACACACACACACAACATTACCAACAAGATGGCGTCGCCACATATTGAACACAAAATGGCGGCCATCACGGCAACAACAATACAACGTGGCAACAGATTGCGCCTCGTCCTTGATGTCAAACTTTTCTATATGTATGTATATCCTTAGATATTATATTTTTGAGCGCTGTCTGTCTCTCTGTGAGTGTGTGTATGTGTGTGTGTGTGTGTATCTTCAATCGATATCTATTAATACATTGTGAAATTGTGCGCTCGCTTTTCACGCATTCTCAGCTCGTATTCGACAGACGAACTCAAACATCTTTGGCTTGATTGATGATCCCGTTGCGTTCGCTCAGCTCGCGCTTTTAATTAATATTGAAACCTTGGCTTAAGTGCATAAATAATTCTAAATTGGCCTCGCCTCTGCCGTTATCAGGCTCGCGTCGACTCGACAATTCCGTTCGCGTTCGCTTTTACCAATAATTGCATGAGCCACGCCCACATTTCAATGCCTGCAGCTCGCTTCTTTGGTCGTTTTTTCTTTTTCTTCTCTTTGCCTTTCTTCTTCATTTTTTGGCTTTGGCTTTGGCGCAGCGAATTTGTTTGTGGGCCACGCCTCCATGCAAACAGTCGACTTCTGTGTGTGTGTGTGTGTGTGTGTGTGTGTGTGTGTGTGGCATTGCTGCAGCCGAACGCGTTATTGAAAATGATTTTTTAATGCGGCATTGCCGCGAGCCTCGCAGCGCGTGGAGTCCGCTGCCACCTCCTGCTCTTCCTGCTCCTCCTGCTCCTGCTCCTGCTCCTTCTGCCCTTCCCCCTCGTTCACCTCGGCTGCTGCTCAGCTCTCTTGGCGCTTAAGCGTGCGCGGCCAACTCATTTTGTGGCAACTTCCTATTCGCAGTTTGCCGTTCAAGGCTTTTTCTTGGTATTTTCGTTTTCGTTTTTGTTTTCAAATTTAAATTTGAATTTTATATACACATTCTGTTGGGCTTTAAGTGCGCCGGGGCGTGACCAACGGCAGCATTTGTTTGCCTATGCTGCCGCCGCTGCTGCTGCTGCTGCTGCTGCTGCTGCTGGGCTTGTTGTAATTTAAGTTATTTGCCGCACAGCTCAAACAGCCATGGCGTATACGTATTTTTAGTTCGACTACAGTTACAGAGCTAGAGCTAGAGCCACGCCTACCGCTACACAGCCGCCCACAAATGCCTGTGGCCAACAAACAGTGACCGCTGTGCGGCCCCAGCCAGAGATCTGGGCGCTCGGCCTTCGCGCGTGTTTTGGGTCTCAGCGCGTTGACATTGAAATTGTAAAAATAATTTCTCCTTTGCCACGTTTCAGGCCAACACCGACACACACACACACACACCTACACACACGCTCTAGCACAACCACACACATTTAAAAACAATGCGGGTAAAAGGCCAAATGCTGTGTCATTTCCATTTGTTTGCTGTTTGTTTGTTTTACTTTGCCTAAGCTCAAACTTTTGTGCTACAAAGTCATTTCTGTCAAATGGGCTAAGCAAACATATTATTTTAAGTTGATTTTCTTTTTTTTTTTTTTGGTCATCTTCTCTCACTCCCCCTGCCTCCCTCTCTTCTGACTCCCCCTGTGCGTGTGCGTGTGCGTGTGCGTGAGCATTATTCAAGCTTGGTTAGACATGGGTTGTTGTCGGTCAGGCGTTTAGTTACACTTTTAAGTGGCATTTGCCTATAATGCGTATACGCAACGTGGTATGAATAAAAAACACAACACAACAACACAAAAAAACACCGCAGCGTGAGTTACATTTTAGATAAGCGAAACTTGCTGAAGACTTTGCCATTCTCAATGGAGTCAGATGAAAATCTAATGCTATTTTCTCCACTCACATAATCACCTTCGTATGTTGGCAAGTTTTCGTTGAGTGAGTTTTCGCTTTTCTAAGCTTGTTTTCTTTTTCTCCAGCTCTAGATTCTTCTAATACTTTCTGCAAATATTTCTCACTGTTCTTCTCGTTCTTTCCCCATTTCCTGATTTTTCTATTTTCTTTCATTCTATGTGTTTCAATATTGCTTCCTCTCCCACCCCTTCTCTCTTTCTATTTCCTTCTCTCTCTCTTTCTTTCCTTCGCTCTCTCTCGCCATCGCTCTCTCCCACCATAGCTCTGTCTCTTTCTCTCTCTGCCTATCTTTGTCTCCTTATCTATCTTTCTATTTTTCTTTCTCTGTCTCCTTCCCTCGGTGCCTCTATCTCTCTCCTTCGCTCAATTCTTCTTTCTCCTTCTTAGTCACTCTTTCTCTCTTTCTTTCTCTTTCTCATTTTCTTTCTTTTATCGACTCTACAACATCTCTTCGTCACTTTCTCTTTCGCTCTTTCCTTCTCTCTTTGCTCAACTCAGCTGATTTTTTTCTCTTTCTCCTTTCCTTTACTTTATTTCCCACTGTTTCTACTTTCTCTTGTTTGTTTCATTCTTATTATCATTGCCTTCTTATACACATATATATATATCTGTTTCTCTCTCTCTTCCTAGCTCTTTAGGTACTTCTCCTATTCCTACAACTTCACATCTTTCTCTGCTGTTCTCGAACTTTCGCTTTCGATTTCCTTCTGTCTGGCATGAATATGACCCAATTCTGTTATACAGCTTCGCTATTTTATGCATGATTATAACAGTCGCCACCAAAGTGTTATAACTGTTATACACTGCTCTAATGTGACAGCTCTTTTAGCTGTAACACATATCCGATATGACCAAAAAGTTGAATCTCACGCATTTCTCTCTGACCGCATCGCTTTCTCTCCCTTCACACACACACATACATGTTTATATATGTGTAGGGCGTCTGTCCGTTTGGCTCTTTGGCAGCGTACATGTCTATGTACATGCAATACATCACCTTTAATGGGCATTTTGTGTTAGCAGGCATTTAGCCCTAAATGCTTTGGCAACGTTACAAACAATTGAATTAAGACTGGGCCGCTGCACAATTGTGGGCAGAGCAGCGCCGCTCGCCGCGCGCGCCACCAACCATTGCTACTTTGCAATTTTGTAGCCATTTAAGGACCAGAGCCAGAACGAGAACGAGGTCCACATCCACATCCACAGCCACAGCCACAGCCACGTTTAGTCAGCCAGCCCAGCCCGTGTGCCGCTGGCTCTAGCTCTGGCCCAAGCCCATTTGTTAGTTGTGGCCTAATGTATGTGTGCGTCCGTCTCTTTCTATGCTTATCTATTTATCTCCCTGCTGCTGCTGCTGCTGTTGCCGTTGCTGCTGCTCTTTATGTATTGGCCAACTATATTTAGCTTTCATATACACACTTATGCATGTGTATGTGTGTGTGTGTGTGTGCGCGCGCTTTGAATGGCTCGTTGGCGACTAAACTACTTTTTGCCTGTTCAGTGAGTTTCAATGGCCGCGCGGCATTTAATTATAAACATATCACACACACACACACACACACACACACACACACACATTAATATTAAGATCTATATATGCATATTAGACAAAAAACAACAACAACAGAGGTCTATGTTTTTATAAGCCAATTGGATCAACATGATGGCCCCAACTGAGCGAACTGCGAGCACCAACAATTTTTATTAGCAACTCGAGTCGAGCGCCAATTACAGCGCACAAACACAAGCACATTTCAAAACAAACGGCTATTTATATAGTATATGCATATATATGCATAAATATATAAATGAAACAAATTGATAGACCTGCTCTCTTCCCGCTCTTCTCTATTCTACTCATCCACTCACACTCGAGCTGTGCAGATTATCGAGATGCATTTTGCACAGCTCGAGTCAAATAAGGCAAACCAAAAGGCATTAGGCAATAATTTCCACTATTTAGAGCTCTTCAGCTTGAAGAGTGAGCGAGCGAGAGAGAGAGAGAGAGAGAGAGAGAGAGTTTGCTCTACAGTCATTAAATAATATGGAGTTCTGGGTATTACTTAGCTCTCTTTACCTAATTGATTTCAATCTGGCCTCGAGAGCGCACTCAAAACTTTGATGGTAAAATTGTGATCAAGTCTCAAATTATAGAAAATGCAAATGTTAAATGCTGAACAAGTTATTATGCATGGCAGAGTGTAGCATAGAGCTTATAGAGATGGTGATTAGAGAGATTATTTGATCAATGTAGACAACTGAGCTGATTGAACGTTGTTTATTAGGTAATCTGTCTGTCTGTTTAATGGCATAGATGTATAGAGGAAGAGAGAGACAGTCGAAATAAAAATAATATATTTTTTATTAAAGATTAAATTTAATACAAAAGTAAGACTAGCCTAAGAATTAGGCACTTGCTACTGTGGCCTGCGGCTTATGTATTCTCCCTTAAGCATCTAAGAAAGAGTCCAAAATGGAGGCTTCATTAGGCAAACCCAAATTCCATTTGGTTGCAATTCCCTAACTCAACTTGGGCTCTATTGAAGCTGTATATCTAACAGGTCTTAGGGGTTGCAATCACTCATCTTGACTCGGATCTATTAAACGTATACAGAATATGGTATGCCGTATGTATCAAATATCTCGTAAGCTTTCGCTTTGTTAGGCACATCCTAAATTTATTTATGCCCTCAAGGCCAGTGCGACCGAGTCGAGATCTAGAAATAAACCAAATTTCCTCTTCAACTTTACTGCAGCTATAGCCTAAGACTCAAACTACTGAATAATAATATTATTAAATTAAATTTACTTTAATTTAAGTTCTCATTAAGTTGTCTAGGAGATAAAAGAGTCAAAAGCGCTTTTGCCATTGTGAATGCTCATCCATTCCTTGTTTATGCACATTCCAAAATATAATTCTCAAACTCCATTCCAGTTAAATAGTGTAATAAATATTTAGCATAACAAGTTTAGCTATCGAAGGAAATCCATAGAGTCGATAAATGAGCTAAAGGGCGATTAATGCGCTCTTGCAGCCGTGGCATATCGATATGCCTCGCACCGTTATGCAACACTGCTCATCAAAGCAGCGCTGCAAAACTCTTAAGCAGTTCTATCAGATAAGTCTAAAAGGCAAAGCTCAACCATTCAATCAACCAACCAATCAACCAATCAATCTCTAATGCGTTCAAACTTTCTCTGCTCTCCTTGCAGATGCTGTTCAAGAAGGTAATCATGCGCTCGACCGTGCTCTCCTGGGTCATCTTCGTGCTGTGCTTCATGGAGCATAAGCTGCAGATGAACGGAACCTCCTTGCCGATCGCCATATTGGGCGTCTTGGCAAGCGTGACGGTGCTCCATCTGCTGGTGCAGCACTATGGGCTGCTGCCCGAGATCCGCTGGCGAGATATGTGGCAGCTGATGTCGTTCAAGGTGATGCTGTGGATTCTCGTACAGCTGCTGGGCACGGTCGCTCTCTCGGTGCTCTGGACCCATCTGCTGGATGATGCCGACATTGGCAGCTGCCTAGACATTTTCAAAAGCCGCCTGATGCTCGGCTGGACGCTGGCTGGCTATGTGATCTACGTGAGGAGCTGCCAATTGGCGGCGGCCATTGTGGCGCCCGAAAACGAAATGGACTTTCTGGCCGCCTGCTTCCAGTTTCTAAAAATTTAATCAACAGCCACAGCTGGAGCAACAATGGCAATGCCACAGGCAGCCGGAGTCGACCTCTGATGGCCTGAGCCTCACCTTGGCCTTGGACTGGGTCTGGGCAGGGGGTGTGCTTGTCTATGCATGCATGCATGTATGCATGTGTGTGTGCGTGTTGCCATTAAAGCGAGTGAATTGCATTTTGAAACATAAATCGCATCTAAATTCAATTAGCTGCATTAGCTGCCAGGACTCTGTCAGCTTTCAGCTGGACTGGACACTGTGTGGAAGTGGGCGGGGATGGGGACTCGTTGTTGGCGGGGGCGTGGCCAGTCGATGCACTTGCCACATTTGTAAGCTCATTTGCCGCACAATCTCATTAACTGAGGCCAAGCGTGGCACAGCAGCAGCAGCAGCAGAGCAGAGCAGCAGCAGAGCAGAGCAGCAGCAGAGGGAGCGCGCCCTCCATCATATCGTTAATTAGGAAGCTTTTGTAATTGAATACTCGCAACTGAACTCAACTGAGCATAAATCTAATAAGCCATCTATTAACTATCAACAGCTATCGAGCGAACCAGCCGAGTGAACGATTTAAGATTTAATGTGGGCTGGAATTCAATTTAAATATCGAAAGGAGGCTGAACTAGCCACAGATCGAGCTGAAAGCCAACATGAAAATATTTATGAAAATACTATAAAATACTATAAAATAGAAGCTGCCATTACCTGCATGGCCCAATTGACTTTTGGCTGCTTAACAAATTGCATTCATTAATCAGACCGAATCGAGTATCGAAACTGTGTCAAATGCGCATTAGTAAGGCAATAGATGATGGCTTGGCCCGACCTGGCCATGCATTGATTCAATGAATAACTCATGTATTAAACATATATACATACATACACACAATTCGTATTATATACAATGCAAATGGTAAATAAATATTTGATAGATGCGTGCGGGGGGTGAGGTCGGAGGCAAATTGTTTACAAAATGGCCCCAAAAATCAATGCGTGTTCAATGCAAATGAGCACAGAGGCAACAACAACAACAACAACAATAGTTTGGGCCCTGCTCGATTGAGGCTACGAGCATGTAATTCGGCTCATTACAAAAACCAAAAAACAAACAAGAGTCACACACACACGCACACACACACACACACACACATATAGGCTGACGCACACGCACAACAAGAATAACAACTAAATTGTGACTGTGCAAACAATTAGAAAGCAGCAAACGATTTTTGGTTGCCTGACATCAATGCGACTAGGCAAACAGCTGCGGCCCGCCTCTTGCTGCCACGCCCACCATCGTGCACGCCGTGCGCCACTTAGCTGATGTCCAGGGACACGTAACCACATGTTGGGCTGGCGGTGCCCACTCCCACCCCCACTCCCACTCCCCCTCTCTCTCTCTCACACTCTCCCTGTGTGTGTAAAGCAGCTGCAAATTAATTAATTTCCATTTGAATGGAAAACAGCGAAATAAAAACCAAAATAAGGCATACATAAAGAAAAAAATCAACAAACAGCAGACAGAGAGAGAGAGAGAGGGAGAGTGAGAGTGAGCGGGAGAGAGATAGGCATTTAAATATGCATATACATAAATGCATTTGTGCTGCTGCACTTTGGCGCTGCTGCGGCGCACCCAAAAAGCGCAGCCAGTCGAACAATTCGCCAAAAGCAACAACAACAACAACAACAACAACAACAGCAACAAGCAAACAAATAAACAAGCACAAAGGACAACAGGTTTACGTCCCTTTTTTATGCATTTTTATTTTAATTAATTTCTTTCTGCGACCAACATCAAAATTTTGAGCGACTGCCGGCGAGCGAGAAAAGAGATGAGCGAGTGAGAAAAAAATGTAGCATACTTTTGTGCGGCTTGATTTATTTCGCGCAAAAAGGATTGACTCGACCGTTTGAATGGGCGTATGTGTGTGCCACAGCCGCAGTGGCCTTGTGTGTGTGTGTGTGTGGCTGACTTTGTAAATTAAGTGAGCGCAAACTTTGCGCTATTTGCGCTTGTCTGTTCGTTTGGGTTCCAGCGCTTCTGCTGCTGTCGCGCGCACCGCAACAAAATGGCCAAATTAAAAAGCAGGCAAATGTTTAATAAAGGCACACACACACACACACGCACACATACTACTGCAAATGCAATTTGACTTTTTACTCAACGGCCGCTTGACATTAATGGTCAGCTCAACAGAGCTCGAATGGGCTCTGCCCATTAAGAGAGGTTTATAATCAAATTATGCATAGGTACATTAGAAATGAGTAGAGGCGAAGAGCAAGAGGACAAGGGGGAGCTCAAAGAAAGACCAAGAGAGAGCGCTTAGATTCAGTCGGTTCCCCCTCTCACTCTCCCTCACTCTCTCTCTCACTCTCTCTCTCACTCTCTCTCTCTCTGTCCAACTAGACTATGCAAATTCAGCTCTTTCACTTTTTGTTGCGCATCAAAGTGAAACAAATTGAAACCAACTGTATATTTGATTGATTTATCAATCGCTCGCAGCTCTTGCACGTTTCCAAGCACCACAATTATGAGCTTCACAATTCTAAATATGTTTCAATTAAATATCAACTCAGTCGAGCAGCTGCAGCAGCGGTACGCCGCCGAGCGCCCTCATACATATTTATTGGCAGACTACTGAATTCGTTAGTGTTGCCTCTTGCTCCTGCTCCTGCTCCTGCTCCTGCTGCCCCTGCTGAAAGCAAAGTAAAGCAAACAAAGGATGCACGAATGGAAAATGGCGCAATAACAGGCTGGATTAGGAAAGAGATGGAAGAGCGACAGGCGAGAGGGGACTAAAGCTGTTGCTGTTGTTGGGGCTTCAGTTGAAAGCAACAGCTCAGCATTGTCTAATGGCTGGGATTTGTGTGTTGCTGTTGTTGTTGCTGCTGCTGTTGCTGTTGTGCTTACGCGTGCGGTAGCCTTATCGGCAACCGATGACGACAATAACTTGAGCTCACACTCTGCCATATTTGTGATGGAATTAAATTCAATTTGGTATTTGCCAACTTCCTATTTGATTTGATTATCATCATTCAATATTGCTTTTTCTAATTTGTCGCACAGCAGTCAACAAATTTCATTTATATTTGCAAGAGCAAACGCAACTATGACTGGCTGCATTCCTGGCGCCCTGTGGCCCACATCGAATACCTTTTCGATTGCCGTCGATAGAGCACAGAGTTTGTGGCTCAAGGCTCAAATGAGAGCAGATGTCCTGCTGCGCTGCAGTTGCACTGCGAAAGCAAAGCCTGAGCCAATATTAAAGTATATTCTCTCTCTCCCCCTCTCACTCTCTCTCTCACTGTATCCTGATATTTGATTTGGCCAAATATTTGCCAGAGAAAATATGCTTTGCTGTGCGCTTTGCTATTTTTCAATTGAGCTTGCTTTGCTTCTAATTGTCTGCTTCGTATCGCTGATGTAATTATGGGAATATTGCAATTTATTACAATTAGCGCTGGGCGTGGCGGGGGCGGCTGTCATTGGCAACATGTTCGCATAAATTAAGCACAATACAACAAAATATTAACATAATTATAAAATATGGCCAGCGTGGAGCTGAAAGAAAACACGCTTCATATTCGAGCGTAAATTACAGACAGGCGAAAATGAAATGCAAATGCAAAGCCAATAAAATATTTTTTGTTGCCACAAAAGCCCATATATGTGTAGGTGTGCGTGTGTGTGTGTGTGTGTGTGGATGCGTATGTAATATGATTTACGTTGTGGCAAAATGAAGGCAACAGCGACACCGACAGCGACAGCGACAGCAACTGCGACAGCAGCTGGCCGCAACAAATTTGCGTGTCGTAATCAAATGCGACAGTTTTGACAGGCCGCAAGGCTCATTAGACGCATTCAGCAAGTGTTCAGGTCGAGCAGAAAACATGTCATATTCTGGCAACAGCCTGAAACTGAAATCTGCGGTCTGCCAGCCAAGACATTGCCTAGATCCAGAGAGCCGGAGAGCCGGAGAGCAGGAGAGCAGGAGTCTCATCTGGTGCTGCTATCAGTGCAGCTGGCGAATTGTAAATGAATTAGTTAATCAAAGCAATTTGCAATTTGCAATCAGCATTTATTGAGCAGCTCTATATGTGCTTGAGTGCACTCGACGTCCTTTGATGCCATTTCACTTAACACTCTTGCCGGTGTCAATCAGCAGAAGCTTTGTTCTGCCGCTGCATTGACGATAGATGGTGGCAGCAAGCAGCAGGAGCAGCAGCAGCAGGAGCTGGAGCAGGAGCAGGAGGAGAAAAAGCGCTACATTAGCCGGCAGCTAGGGGAATTTAATTAAAAAAGCCAAAGGCAAGCCAATTTATGAGGACGTCCCTGGCGTATGCGCGATATGTGCTCACATGGCCTGAGTGAGCGAGTGGTGAGCGCAGGGGGAGTCGAGCTGAAAGCGAAAGAGACTTATGCGTATGCAGAGAGCAGAGCGCAGAGCGCAAAAAGCAAAATGCGAAAATTAATGGAAAATTAATTAAGTGTCGTTTAATGTTGTCTCAATATAAACGCTTTCAACGCAGCGCAAATTAAATTGTTGTTGCTCACACACGCTCGCTGGGCGTTGGGGCTGCCCCCTTCAGCCGAGCGCCTACAGAGTGCTGGTGCCTCTTTTGATTTATTGCCTTTCATGTAGCTGCTGCATTTTGAGTGAAAAGCCTGGGTAAATGCTGACGGCAGGAGCAGTGGCAGGAGCAGGAGCAGAAGCAGGATGAGGGCTTTGGCTAGAGTTCGAAATAAGCTAGCTTGGTTGCCAGGCCAGCAAAGCTACTCCTGCTGCTGCTCCTGCTGCTGCTGCTGCTTGCGGCTAGCCACTTGAGCGTTAGCGTGCCCATAAAATTACATTTTGCAATGGGGCCACGTGGCGTATGCGCAATCTCTGCTCACTTTTCATATGCAAAGTAAATGCAATAGTGAATGCAAATAGCAATTTTCATGCGGCTTCAATTCAATCAGCAGCACATTACAAACACGTGCCCATACCCGCCCCACCACCACCACCACCACCAACACCACCACCACCACCCCCCCGACAATTCCCCTTGGAGCACTTGGTGGTTTTTCAATTTGAAAACGCAATCCCCGCCTACCCCCTTCAGCTGCCAGCGCTCACTTACCTTCTTGCAGTAATCAAGCAAATCCATTTTATCACGCAAACATGTGGCGCCCGTTGTCTTCTTGCTGAGGTCCGTTACCCAGCGCCCCTCCTCGGATAGATATTGCGGCTGATAGATTTGTCCGGCTTCGCAGAGCACGGCGATCTGTGGCTCCCAGCGCGGCGAGGCGGCCTGTAAATAATATTTGCAATGCCATGGATTAGTTGATAATACATTTTCAATCAATGCAAAATGCAATATGTCTATGTGTGTGTGTGTGTGAGTGTGTGTGTGAGTGTGTGCAATCAAATCATGGCATATTGCTCAAATATTCATATGTGACTGGACACGGAATAGGCACGACTGCAGCTAAGCTGAGCTGAACCGGGCTGGGCTGGAATGGGCTGAGTGCCTATCAATGGGCAAAGACGCATTCATGTCACGTTCCATTCCACTCGACATGGGCCACGCGCAGCCGGGCAGCTTGCACTGAGCCAGCTGTTGGCCCTGTGTGCGTTGAATTAATTGCTGGGCGAACAACTAAAGACGAGTGCTTAAACAGAAACAAAAGATGAGCCGGAAAGGTGCAGCTAAACAGTGGGGCAAATGCAGCGATCAAAGGCTTCCAGTTGGCATTGAGTAACAGATTCATGCCCGGGCAGTCGCAAGACATCATCACCGATATCAGTGCGGCAATCAGTCAGAGCCAAAACTGTCAGAAAAATATAATAGCAGCTTGGCAGCTATGGCAGCTTGCCTTTCTGTATACGGTGCGTATACCTAATGGGTGGACATAGACATTAATCATACGCCACATTGTGCAAGTGAAGCTTGACGCGCTCAGCCGTGGGCGTGGCTGAGCGATAAAAAATAATGATGCCACACACACGGAGAGAGATAGATAGAGAGTGAGAGAGAGAGAGAGAGAGAGAGAGAGAGAGAATGAATACGAGTCGGATATAGCAGCAGCAGACGGCACATGTGGCAATCAAGTGAGACAACTGAACTCATTAGGCGGGTCTGGGCGGGCAGACGGACGGCATGCATGTTGACGGCAGCTAAAACCTCAACGATGTCTTAAATGGTTCATTACAGTTGCCTTTGCCAGGCAGCAGGCATCCAGCAGGAGGCAGCAGGAGGCAGCAGACATCACACAACCAACAGTTGGCAGTTGGCAGTTTGATGAATGGCCCGAGCTGAATTATGCATAGCAAAGCAGGCTCAATGGCTGGATTGATTGAATGATTTTTGGGGTCTGTGATGCGGATCGGCTTTCGGTTGGCCAGCAGCTGATTTCGGCTCAAGTGTCGCGCTCGTCAACAGCTCTCAGCTTCACTCACGGCTCACTCTCAGCCCTCAATTAGTTGGCTCTGCTTCAGGTCTATTGATGATTTTTTCGTGCTGAATTTGATCGCAATTCGTTTCTGGGCCGCAGCTACGGCAACAGGCGAATTAATGCACTGTCCGGCTTTGACTCTTCCAACGTATTGTTGTTGCTACTACTCCTGCTCCTGCTGCTGCTGCTGCTGCTGCTGCTGCTGCTGCTGCTGCTGCTGAAAAATTTCCATTAGTTGGCTGGCATTGTTCGGCCTTAGCGCTGATAAGCTGCAGCTTCATGTTTCAACAAACTGAATCTTGAATGAATGCAACGCACTCGCATCTGGCTGTCATTCAAATACAGCATTCAGCATTCAGCATTCAGCATTCAGCATTCAGTATTCAGCATTCAGTATTCAGCATGTGCCACTGATTCACTCGCTTAGTGTCTGACAAAAAACAACAACAACAAAAACAACTATAAAAACTCGTCAGCGAAATGCTTTCAATAAAGCGCATATGTAGAACCCGCGCTGCCATGCACACAAAGCATTGTTTGTCCAAATAAAGCTCACTGTCAATTTCCCCATTGGAGCCCTCCACACACACACACATCGTATGTATATGCGATATTTATGTGTATCTGCATGGTAGCCGAGCTTCAATAGGGCATGGATTAAAGTCAATCTTGATACAAAATAACTGCGCACCAAATGAGAGCATCAAAGCTTAAATACTTTCAGCTCTTTCACCTGAAGCACTTTAGTATTTTTGATTTTTTATATTTTATTTTTTATTTTTTATTGTGCAACTTTTTGCTGAAAACTTTTCCTGTTTGAAAAAGTTACATTCGGCAGGTTGCGGCAGCTGTAAATGCGCTAACGATAGTATTGAATGCACGATTAACGATAGTATTTCTCTTTTTGCAAATATATAAAATAGGAATTAGAGCGAGTGGCACTCTGGTTAACTATCCATAGCCAAGTATAAGGATATCGGTAGGACCCATCCATGCCCAACTTGAAAGTCATTTAGAGAAGAGGAAGAGGCAAATCGAAGAGATGAGCATGGGAGTCGTTTAGGGAATTAAGATACAATTGAAATGGGTGATTTATATTAATATATAGATAACCAGAATATATACATATAATATATAGGTAATCATGAAGAATTATTGAAAGAAGATATTATTGAAATAAAGTCTTTTCTACAGGCGAGTCTTGATAATTTGTACCACACTTAATCGAAAATCGCGAAAAAACGAACAAAACTCGATCCTCTTAAAAAAATTCCTTCTCGATAATTTGAATTTCCGTGTAAATCGAAAAAAAAAAAAAAACGGATTCCATTGCCATTTCGCATTATCCGAACTCAACATTACTATATATAAGCATATAGATAATTATTGCTGGATATCTGAGCTCCAGTTGTGCGATTGTATAGGGCTTCTTCAGTGTGGAATGCTTATCTACCTAAACAATTAAGTTTTTCTCAGCAGCACTCAAAGCAAATAAATGAAAACTTTTTTTTATGACCTTCAGCCTTAAATGCAGCTTTTAGTTCAGCTACATAAAATCCAAAGTTAGCCGTAATTTCTGATTTGCCTTCCAAAAGTACAATAACTTTTGTTATATATTCCTGTATTCATTATTTTCATAAAGAAGTTTAATTAAGTTAGCTCTTGCCAAATTGAATGAGATACAACTGGGTTGCTGTTGTGAAATGCTTAGCAACCATTTATAAATTTCAACAAAATATATGCTAAAATAATCTATATTTCCTAATTATGTTTAATTTCAGCAAAATTAAAACCTAGTCTAGGATTGTAGCTCTAATAGCTCACAAAAATTTAATACTAATGGAGCTCATGGATCCCGATGTTGCTTTTCATTTTCATAGATATTATGAGAATTTAGATAGGAATTCCTCTCGTATTTATACACATACATCTATATATATTCTCAGTTACATTCGCTTCCATATGATTTTAGAGCGTCTCAGCTCAGCTTCTGTTTCCGTCTGGCTGCGCAGCTTAAGCTGGCGTCTGTCCTGGCTGCATGTCGACTAGGAAGAGTCTTATTCCCAGCCTTCTGCCCGGCTTGATAATCCGCAATATTCGAGCGTATTTTGTGTTGTTTTTCCGTTATCATAAGAGCACGAAAATTGAGTTGGCCAACGGTTCGTTGAGCTCGACGCTGAGGCAGGTCGCTGGGCTGGTGTCTATGCAAACTGCATTATCAAAATGCATTTGCATTAAGTTAAATAAAAGTGGCTGCTCGGCCCCTGCTGCTGCTCCCCACTCCTGCTCCCCTGCTCCCCCGCCCTTCACTGATAAATATAATAATAGCCTGCGCCTCTGGCATATGTGAGCGGCGCGTGTAACTGGAGCCTGGATGACAGCTCCTTCGGTTAGGCTGACTAGCCTCAGCTACTTGGCTCATGCGGCTATCCATCCACACACAGCAATTGCCATCGCTCATGTGTTGTTCACTCTCTCAGACGTCGCACCCTCTCCCTCTCTCTCTCCTTCTCTTTCTGTCTCTCTCTGGCTTTCTCTGTGTGTGCTCAACTATTTCAAAAGTAATTAAGTTGGCAAAAAGGCGGAAACATGCTCGTTCTTCAGCTCAACGTCGCCTTGCCAGTGACGTGCCAGCATTTTTCCAGGCAATCTAATAATTCACAAAACAACACACATACACACACACATATATATATATGTACACCATATATACAGATTTAACATTTTGCCTGCTGTTTGCATGTGAAAAATTTGTTGGCCCAAGCTTTTGGCTTGGCTTTATGTTTGTCTTTTCGACGTCATTGTTGCAATCAGCTTTGTTATTGTTGTTGCCATTGCTGCTGCTGCTGCTGCTGCTGCTGCTGTCAACGATGACACCATAGTCTATGCCAAGCAACATGAACTGCAATTTCAGCTGCCGTTGGCTACAGAGTGAGGGGCATATTAAATAACGCCGTTGTCCGTGTTCGGACGCAATCTAGCAGAATTGAGGCAAACAGTGACGCAATCAGGGCAAACCTTGTCAACATATAATATGCATGCTCGAGCATACCCTGTAATCTGGCCAACATGAGCCATGAGCCACGCAGCCAGCCCAAAGAGCTGCTCGTCAAAGTTCGCATAGTTCGCGTTCCGCTTGCCATGGGCTGTTTATGAGCTTTGAGTCTTGAGCAGCGGCAATCAGCAGATGCTAATCAAAAATGATGATGTACTCGAAGTCGAGGCGAATGCTGCCAATCATCGGAAATGAGTCGGCAACAATTTGCTGCTGGCTGTTGGCAGTGCAGAGCCAAACGGTTGACTGACTCATTGCCAGGCGGCAATCCAAATCGAAATTAAACACAGGACAGAGAGAGAGAGAAAGAGAGAGAGAGAGAGAGAGAGAGAGGGAGGGAGAGCGCATGCAATGCAGCGGAAACGGAAGCGGATGTTGCAACGGGGTGGCCCAGGCGCCAGAGTCAGAGCCAAAGGCAACGGCAATTGCATTTGCCAAAAGTCTACAGGCCAACATATTGTATACACACATATATATGTATGTACGTGTGTGTATGTGTGTTTGCATCATTGTATATATGTTGGCCGTCAGGTACGCCCACACCTGCTCGCTGGCTGTGAATCAAAGCCGCTTTCGCGAGCCAATAACAGGCCAACAGGGCAATCAAACGCACGCCTCGAATGCCTGCTGGACGCATGGGCGTGGCAACTGTACTGTATACACGGTATACGGTACGATGCACTACGGGCACGGTACGGTACGGTTCAGCTCTGTTCAATTCAGTTCAGGTAGCCAAAAGGCAGACAGGGGCGTTGAGTGCTTTGTCAGTTGGCTGACAAACAGTCAGCCCCCTTAAACAAGCAGCTAACGTGGGCTATAGGGCATAAATCAGCATCGAATTGACAGCAGGTGCATACAAAATATATGAGTACAACATGAAGAGATGTTCAAAAATGCCCAGAACTTTGAGTAGCTACGGCAAAGAGAGGCAACTCGAGTCTAGCTCAGCGACAGCCTCAGTTGAGCCAAACAAAAGTCTCACTCAATGCCAGAGAGAAGAGAGACTCCAATTGGATTATGTATTTACGGCGAAACTTAATGCACTCGGCTGACTAAATTCCGCAAAAATGAAAAGGAAAAGAATTGAAGAGACAAGAAAAGAAAAGAAATCGTGAAGTGGAAGCAAGAAATCAAATTAGTGCCAGGGATAAATTCATATCAGTTTATAATGTAGTTGGGCAAATTGATTTTCGGAATCGAATTGAAGCGGAGTCGACCTTAAATCGATCGAAATTCCATTCCATTTCAGAGACGGCGAATTTATGGCAAACGGCTCCAATGGGAATAGCAAAGCAAACTGGGCAAAAAGTAGATGCTACTTATAATGCGCCACTGGCTGCGACGCCAACGCCGACGGCGACGGCGACGGCGACGGCGACGGCGACGGCTACTGCGACTGAGACAGTGGGACTGTGGGCAGCAAGACACAATTATGTTAATGTTTACTCGACCGTAATTAACTCAAATTTATGATATTTTAATTTCGCCTGCGTGGGCGTGGCTGGCGACAGGCGACACTTGAGCGAAAGAGACGGAGCGAGCGAGCGAGCAAAAGCTGAAAACGTTTCCAGGCATAAACCCAAAACCAAAGCGAAAGAAAAACACAAAGAAATTGCGTTATAATAGCGCACGTAAAAAGTTTTTCCTCTCTCTCTCTCTCTCTCTCTCTCTCTCTCTCTCTCTCTCTCACTTGATCTTTCCCTCACTCCGCCCAGTTTTCCATTTCGCTCTGCAGCCGGAAACAGCGCCGCAGACAAATACATTTTTAATGCGGGCGCGTTAAAAAAAGAAAAAATACATTAAAACTTTGTGTCGCACAATGTCGAGAATCGAATGCTCTTTACAAAGTCTAGACGGGCATAGATGGGAGTAGGCCTTGTTGAAATAGTTGAAATAGTTACCACTAACAAGACACAGGCGTAAAGGTAGTAGTAGTAGTTGGGTAGGGAGTAGCAGAAGACTAATGAGTATTGGTAGTACGACTGATGGGAGTGGCATATAGAATGAATAGTAGTAGCATTCATAAAAATAGTAGTAGTAGGGGTTGAAGTGGCGTAACTTGTAGCAGCAGTCTAAGTAGTAGTAATAGTGTACGTAATCGTTATAGAGTGAGTAGTAGAATAAGTAGTAGTAGTAGTATAAGTGAGTAGTAACAGTAGTAGTATATGTGTATATGTAGTAGTAGTAGTAGTAGTAGTAGTAGTAGTAGTATATGTATAAATGTAGTAGTATATGTATATATGTAGTAGTAGTAGTAGTAGTAGTAGTAGTGGTAGGATATGTATATATGTAGTAGTAGTAGTAGTAGTATATGTATATATGTAGTAGTAGTAGTAGTAGTATATGTATATATGTAGTAGTAGTAGTAGTAGTAGTAGCAGTGGTAGGATATGTATATATGTAGTAGCAGTAGTAAAAGTATATGTACATATGTATGTAGAAGTAGTTATAGTAGTAGTATATCTATATATGTAGTAGTAGTATTTCAAGTCGCAGTATAAGTATAATTAGTACTAATATAAGTAATAGTAGTAGTATTGTTTCAAGTCGCAGTAGAAGCAGAATTAGTACTAATATAAGTAATAGTAGTGGTATAATTGGCAGTAGTATGAGTAGTATTATTTGTAGTTGAGGTAGTATAATTAGCAGTAGTATAAGTAGTTGTAGTAGTTGAACTGGGGTAAGTAGTGGCAGCAGTCAAAAAAATACTAATAGTTAATGTAGTAGCTATGGTATAAGTAAGTAGTAGAAATATTTTTAGTAGTATTAGTATTAGTAGCAGTACTATTATCAGGATTTGTATTATCGTAGTAGTAGGTATATTAACTGTCGAAATAGTAGTAAAATAAGATATCGTCATTGTAGTAGACGTAGTAACTGTACGAGAGCCGTATTAGTAGTAGTAGTAGCAATGGCAAAATAAGTATGAGTAAGCGAAGCAAGTACTCTAGCAAGCAGCAAAATTGAGTCTAACGGTTGTTTCGCTTTTATTTCTATGCTCATTGTCCTGTTAATAAAACTTGGATATAAATTTCATCGACTCGCAATAATGGACAAATATTTATCCTTATTGATGCATCGCCAAAGTGAAGGGACTCTCCTCTTCCACTTCTCTCCCGCACACACACACACACACACACTCTCTATCTCTCTCTCTGCCTGGTAGTGCCCTACTCAGCTGGTGACAGGGACTTAATAACCTTTGCTTGGGCATGGAAAATGTGTAAAAATTGGAAAAAATGAGCCAAACATTTATTGTTGGCCAAAGTCGGCGAAGAAGCGACGCAAAGCTGGGCAAAGTGCTGCCACACGAGGTGGCACGAGGCGGGGAGGCTGGGTGGGCGGGAAGGGCGTAGAAACGGTGTTGTGCATGTTAAATGCGGACAGGCATGAAAACAACACGTAGCGAATGTAAGACAAATAGTGAAAAATGGCTGAAAAAAAGAAGAAAAAACTGAAAGAAAATGAAAAAACGAAACCAAACGAAAACGAGAAAAAAATGAAAAGAAAAGAAAAGAATAATGGACGAAAATGGGGCAGGCGGCAAGCGTGGGGTGTTTGTGTGCAGGAAAGGGGAGGCGGCACGCGACTCAGTTAAAAGTTTTTAAATTCTTAATGGCATACACTTGCACACCCCAACACACACGCACACACACACGCAACAACTTATTTTGTCTGAGTAAGAAATTTGTTTGAATTGATGTTTTATCCATGTTCATTCCAACTATTCCAGATAGTCGTAAAATAGTTTAATTAAAGGCAGCAAGACCAAATCATGTCAGCTAAATACATTAATCCACACTCACAGACATGCACACACACGCATACACACACACGCACACTCACACACACACAAGCAGCTGTCACACACGCTGTGACTATTATTTATGAGTTTTCTACGTTTCGTTTTTTGCCTTTTGTGCATTTTTCGCTTTTTGGCATTAAATTTTATTATTTGCTGTTTTTTCTGTTTTTTTTTTTTTTTTTTTTTTTTTTTTTTTTTGGTTTGATTTTGTCTCTTGTTGTGCCGAGGCTCAATTTCGAGTGTCAAAGCATTCCGCAGTTGTTGTCTGTAGCCACTTGGTGACTCAGCAAAATACAGCGCAAACAAACCCACACACATACACACAGGCACACACACACACACACACACACACAGGGACAAACAGGCTGCAATTGCTTGTTTGCCTCTGGCATTTGCCATAAAATTTCAGCGCTTTGCCTCTGTCCGTTTGCAGCATCGAATTTGTGGACAGAAAGAGACAGAGAGAGCTAGAGACATTCCAAACACACACACACACGCACACAGATTGAGAGAAGTATGCACGCTCACATACACACACGCACTCATATCGGAAATCTGCAAAATGCACTCAAAACTTGAAAAGCTTCCAAAAACTCGAAAAACAGAAACTTTGACTCTAAGTTTTCGCAAAATGCAGCCTCTGCCATCTTCAATCAGCATGTGTTTGTGTGTGTGTGTGCGTGTCGGTGTGTGGACATGCAGGTAAGTCAGACAAGTGATTTCTTTGATGGATTCCAGCACAAACACCCACACACTCACGCACACAGATGCAGAGAAATTAAATTAAATTTGCCTGAAAGTATGCAGCACGATTTTTTTCGGCAACTTTGTAACCAAACTGTGTTAGTTGAGTGCGTGTGTGTGTGTAAGCGATTGAGTGTGTGTGCAGAGTACTTCTAATTGACGCTGCAAACAGCAGTTTTAATTACATTTGCTGGCATAGCTTGAGCAGATGCAGATGCAGGCGCAGCAGCAGCGGCTGCCATGATTTTTGCTCTATTTCAAGTCGTTTTGCCTCTTCTTTTTCCCTCTTTTTTTTTTGAATACTTTCATTTAGTTTTTGATATACTTGAGTGGTTGCTGGGCTCTCTATTTTTTTTTTTTTTTTTTTTTTTTTTTTTTCTTTTTGCCATGTTAGTCGACATTAACATAATTATCTTTAGCTTGTGGCTGGATTAGAGAGCCCTGAAATGCAGTCCCATCTAATTGATTTTACATAGACAACTTGACATCATCTGCAGGTCGACTGCAGCAGCAGCAGCAGCAGCAGCTCTTCAATTATCCAAGTTTTGGGCAAATCGAATTACCTTCAATTCAGTTTGTTCCATTGCTTATTTTTGTAAATGAAACAGCAGTCCTGGGCAGTCTTCGATTTCGATTCGTATTTGATTTTGACTTTCCCTTTGCTCTCTGTGGCTTTTAGCTGATTTGGGTTATGGCCCACAGCTGCTGCCCCACCATCCCCGCCTTCCCCATCCTGCCGCCATCTAATCGCCGACTCCGCCGCAGTGACACAGTTCGTTATTGGTCGATTTGGCAGAGGTCACCGCGCCAAATTGCCTGTCGTTTTCCAGTTTTGTCTCATCCGTAGTGTTTCTCCCTCCCTCTCTAGTTCTCGTTCTCGTTCTCGTTTACCTTCTCTTTCTGCTGCCCTTTTTTATCTCTGGCAGAGCTCCGGGCTAATTGAGTGTGATTTGAATGCTGGAAGTGATGGCAAATGGAATTGTCCTGTACGCTTAATGGCCATCAATTCGATGATGCCGAGGCAACGTCACAAAAGTGCTAGAATAACGAGTTATCGCTCTCTTTTCGACATCTGAATCTGATTAGTTAGTCGCCCTTCCAATTCGTTACGTAAAAGCGAAATTGAATTTAAACAGCGATAACATTGTAGTCATCGAATAATCGAATTACCCGCGCGAAGACTATCGAATGGCTACTCTTCCATGCATACATACATACATTGTTAGCCAAGTTAGCTCAATTAGCATTGAATGCGGGCATTGTGAAGAGCTATCTGTATCTGTATCTGTATCTGTATCTGTATCTGTATCTGTATCTGTATCTGTATCTGTATCTGTATCTGTATCTGTATCTGTATCTGTATCTGTATCTGTATCTGTATCTGTATCTGTATCTGTATCTGTATCTGTATCTGTATCTGTATCTGTATCTGTATCTGTATCTGTATCTGTATCTGTATCTGTATCTGTATCTGTATCTGTATCTGTATCTGTATCTGTATCTGTATCTGTATCTGTATCTGTATCTGTATCTGTATCTGTATCTGTATCTGTATCTGTATCTGTATCTGTATCTGTATCTGTATCTGTATCTGTATCTGTATCTGTATCTGTATCTGTATCTGTATCTGTATCTGTATCTGTATCTGTATCTGTATCTGTATCTGTATCTGTATCTGTATCTGTATCTGTATCTGTATCTGTATCTGTATCTGTATCTGTATCTGTATCTGTATCTGTATCTGTATCTGTATCTGTAACGCCTTTTACTTATCTGCAATCAATATTTGAGTTTTTGCATTCAAATGTTTCAGCATTTGCACTCGCATCTTTTATGGTAAATGAAATTTGTATGCAAAATAAGCTGCAGCATCTATTGATGTCTCGCCTGCTCTAAATCTAAGCATTTATGGATCTGCAGCTGCATCCATATGTGTATATATCTACATATATATATTTATATATATACATATATGTATTTATTTGTCTCTATCTGTATCTTTGCAACTCTTTGCTGCTTTTACATTCAATTCAATTTGTATCGGAGATTTTATCTACATTTTCATTTTGATTTATGTGTTTTAACATTTGAATGAACTCGAATATGTGGCAAGGCTAACAGCTGCAGCTCAATTTGAATGCGATACCTCTGCATCTGCATCTTTTGCTGGCTATATTAGGAGTTATATGTTTATGTATAGATGAGTGTTTGCTGTGATCTTATGACTTGTCTTCACTGTGAAAGCAATATGTCTGTGTTTAGTTCTACTGCTGCAGCTCTAGCTGCAAATTATATTTCCATCTGTGTGTGAGATAAATCTCTCTCTCTCTCTCTCTCTCTCTCTCTCTCTCTCTCTAACTCTATCGCAAAGCTGTCGATGTTCTTTGATTCACCAAGCGAATGGTGTGGGGCGCATGGACCTAAATCAAATTGGAGCTACACTATATAAACTGCAAATTAAGCGAGCGGTGCAAATTAATACTGAATCAGCAGGGCAATCAGCAAAATTACGCAACGCAAATGCGTCTGGTGCGGTTCGCAGTTGGTTATGGATCCGGTTCCGCGTGGCTTTGGCGGGGCAGCCGCGCTCCATTTGGCAATGGCAGAGCGTATAATATGGGACCACGAGCGTGACCACGTCCGCATGGGATATACATGGGCATTAATGGGCCTAAAACGTTCTGCAATGCATTAAAATAAGGCTAACAAATTTTAAGCCGGCCACAAATTGTTGGGGCTTAAAGCGTCTGCCGTCAGTCGCCTCGCCAACAGAAAAAAGAACAACAACAACAGCAACAACAACAAAGCGCTTCATAATAAATATGATTAATTTTACAGCTTTTTATCTCTGTATATACAATAGACTGTACATATGAGTGCGTGTGTGAGTGTGTGTGTGTGTGTGTCTGGTACAGTTGGCCACAAAATTCACAATTTGCATGGAATGCATTAAAGTTGGCCACGCAGCCAAATTCAAATCCACGAAATTTATTATTGCCGCAAAGTGCTGCAGCAGCCCCGCCTCCCTCTGACGCCTCCTGCTCGCTTGTTCGGCCGAAACATTTGCGTATAATCGAATAAGAAACATGAAAAAAAAAAAAAGAATGGAAAAATTAAAAAGCCGACGAGAGCAAATGTGCTGCGTGCTCTCTCCCTCTCTCTCCCTCCCTCTCTCTCGCTCTCGCTCTGTCCGAGGCCGTCCATGACGAGGCATTGCAATTCAATTAAGTGTAAAAACTAATTAAGTGACTCTGGCATGGCCCGGCCAGAAGTATTGCCAGCGCCTGCTGCTGGCTGCTGAATGCTGCTTTTAGGGGGCTATTAAGCGCTGCCACGCCCCTACCCAATGTGTGTGTGTGTGTATGTTGTGTGCTGCATACTTTTTGGTAAAACTTTAGCGTGCGTCAAAAATAAATTGAAACCGGAAGCAGTCACAAATACCCACACACACACACACACACACACACACACACACAGAGTGAGAGAGGGTGAGCGTGTGTTCGTGCGTGTTTCAAGATGGCGACTTTGACAACACTTGGGCCTAATGGCAGTCTGACAGTGTGGCAGGCAGTCTGACAGGCAAAAACTTTGCCCTGACAGCGACTAATTCTCATTCTGTTGATGCACAGTCACCCCCTAGCTGCTGCCGCCCACCCCTAACCCCTAGCCCCTGCACCCTACCCCTATCCACCATCCATACGCCCGTACCGCCTTACGCCTTACGCTGTACGTCTTCGCCCACCTCTGCGTATCCGGCGCAACCAAATCCATTTCCATACCAGTCCCGCGCCCCGGTATTTTGCTATTTCCCCAATTCCCATTTTCATTTTAATCGCACAGCGTAAGCGTAAGCCAAATGAAAAGCTTTTTCAATTTATTTTCTCGCATCTTGCCTTACCTAGCAGCAGCAGCAGCAGCAGCAGAGAGTGTAAACCTTTGATGCTTAATCATTTGGCATGTGGCAGTAGAGTAAAGTCTCAACGCTGGCGTAGCTCAAGCTGCTGCCGCACTTAATATCCTGTATACAAACACACACACACACACGCACACACACATGCACAACAATGGATGCTCTGCCTGGGATAATTTATGCTTTTTACAATATTAAAGCGGATTATTGTTGGCTCTCGAAGATTGCAGCCTGCACAGCTGCCTCCTGCTCGCTTCTTAGTGCACAAGTGCACAGTTAGTCGATGTCGCCGGATTGTCATATCGAGTGCCACTTATAACTGTAAACATAAACCTGCAACTGTATAAGCTTAAAACGAACTTCCGATAAGCCGGCTGACGGCTTGGCTGCTTGGCTGCGTTGGCTGCATGGCTGGCTTGGCTGGCTTGGCTGCTTGGCTGGCTTGGCTGGCTTGCGCAACTACTAATTGCATTGCTCGCCACTCAGCAGAAGCTGCAGCTCTCGGCTTTAGCTGGATAATTGCACGAGCTGCCAGGAATTGGCGCTGCGGACGCGCACAGGCAGACACAAGTCAGGGCAGTGGCTTTGATAAGCGTTGATTTAAGCTTTAGTCACTTCACGCTCATTATACAAACAAACACACCCACACACACGCATGCACGCACACACACATGCTTTGAGGTGCCCAGATGCTAGATAAAGGCAGCTAAAGGCCATGATTGATTCGAACGACGACGTGGCACAGTTTAGTACATTAAATCAGTTCGTGCCTCGGGGCTGGGCGGGGCCGGGCTGAGCCTGGCTGGGGCTGGCTTCACTGGCTACTGTAGCTTTGTAGCTTACTGTGTTGCAATTGTTTATCTGTATATGTGTGTTTCTCTCTCTATGTGTGTATCCGTGTTCATCTGTTTATCTGCTTTATCGTGCTGTTGCTGTTTGTGTGCGCACTTTGTTTGGTATTTCGATTTGCTTTGCTTTTCCGTTGCGCTGGCAACGTTACGTTTGCGTTTTTCTCATTATCTTGCTGAAGTGAAGTCAATGAATTACACACAAGCACACACACACACACTAGCATAGAGGCAGCTCAACAAATACGAAAAATAGAGGGGCAAAAAAAAAAAACGTAAGTCGACACATGGGGCGTATGCGCAATTTAGCCAACATGTTGATGACGCTGAAGGTATACGGTTAGCGGGCGCGTGGGAGCGAGATAGCGCTAGCATGCAGCTGAAACCCTTTGGCACACACGCAAATTTGCAAAATAGCTGCAACAGTAGCTGCCTCAGCAGAAAGGTGCCAGAACATGCGACACCACCCTAAGGTAAAGGCCACAAAACTTCTGCCATTGAATTTTGCGGTTGCATTTTCGAGCCGTGCCGTGCTGGGCTGGGCTTAGCTGCCTGTGTCAGAGAGTGTCAGAGAGCTTGTCTCCCAGGCGTCTTAATTAAGTGTAGAAAGTGCACAGCCAGCAGCAGCAGCAGGAGCAGCAGCAGCAGCAGCAGGAGCAGCAACATCTCCAACAGCATCTGATAATAATTCGAGGCACACGCCTAGAGGACAATGGGCCAGAAGTTGTGAAAATATATATGCCTAAGCATACATGGGAGCAGAGCAGTATAATCGCTTCGATAAACGATAGGTAGGCCTGATATTGATAAAAGTAAATACACAATATATTATATATAACATTTCGATAGGTGATAAGTCTATGTGATAGAGGAATGAATAC
Organism: Drosophila arizonae; assembly: GCF_054131065.1. Lineage (NCBI taxonomy): Eukaryota > Metazoa > Arthropoda > Insecta > Diptera > Drosophilidae > Drosophila > Drosophila arizonae. The sequence continues at coordinate 15,126,640 of NC_142927.1, read as the reverse complement.
AAAAAAAACATTCCCGTCGTGCCAGCCATAGGAGTGAAGTGTCGTTGACTAATCGGCTCTAATCGATAGACGATAAGTAAGGTTAAGACTACATATATAAACTTTATACAATTGTGAAAAACAGTCACGAGCTTATATCTTCAGTTTATAAATCAAATCGTATTGAAAATGTATTTGCAATTCGATAAGTCGATAACAATATTTACCGATAGTCCAATTCAGTAAAAGTAAATCCTAACATTAAACTCTTATTGGAAGACGCTTCTTTATTGCAATTACTAATAAAATGCAGTATATATTTACACAAGAAATCGATAACGATATTAATCGATATTTGCAATTTATTGGGCTAAGCGAAGGTGATTTTCTATAAGGAACCCTTAGCGTAGTACTCTAACGAAAATGTCTGCAATAAAAGTTACTTGCTAGTTCGATAAGTCGATAAGAATGTTTATCGATATTTTCAATTTACTAGATTGAATGCAGACAATTATCAAAGTCTTATGGAGAATTCAGTTTCAAGCTTAAATTTTCATTCCTGACTCAACCCCGACTTCGGCCCATTGTGCGAGCGAGTTGTGTCGCGTTGTATGACTGTGTATGTGTGTGTCTGTGTGCGTGTGTGTGTTAATGGGTCGTCAGGGGTGGAGTCATGCCATGCTGCCATCTTAAGACCCCAGCTCACACACACACACACACACACACGCACACAGGCGCGCAGCTGAAATGATGATGATGATGGAGTGCAATTACTTGAGGCGGAAGCGACAGTACTAGCTGCGTGGCAAAGGGCGTTGGGGCGTGGCAGGGGCTGGGGCTGGGGCAGGGGCAGGGGCCGAGGCCGGGTCGGGGCCAAAGTGCGCCAACCAAATGAACTTTAATTAAATTCTTTACATGCATGCCTGTGCGTACATTTTTCCTTTACTTCAGCTTCTTCGCACAAAGCCATTATAAAATGTCATCCAGTTTGGGTAGTTAAGAAGGCGCCAGAGCACAAATATGGACCGACTGTCTTTAAGGCGCGGCCAGGCAGAGCTGCTGACAAATTAAGCTAAGATGCAGCGCTGACCGGCAGGCAAAGGCAAGGCAAAGGCGACTCGAGTCGCTCTGCTCCTCCACAACATTTGAGCGGCCTTCAATTGCAGTCGCAGCTGCGTCGCGTCGTCAGGTGTAGCAAATAAATTAAAAATTGCTGCTTTTGTCAACTTTGCCGTGAACTTTTACACTTTGACTCTATTTTCTATTCATGTTTTCTCTGCCGCTCTCTCCCTCTCTCTTTCTCGCTCTTGCTCTTCATTCTATTTACAATAAGTTTGAGTGCATTTGCCAGCGCCGCCTGGACAGCACAAAGGTCGCACAACTTTTCACTTTTCTTTATTATTATTTTCCAGGAATTTCTGTTGCTCCATTTGAATAGCTAAACAGCGCTGCAGAAAGGGTATTGGTGTGATAGTGGTAGCCGACAAACTATGTCATACCACATATCTGAGCTATTTGTAGATATCTCCTGAAATTTGCCTTTAAAACAGAGGGATGCATTCCTTTCAAATTTCCAGAGTAGATTTTTTGCCAAGCGACAAAGAGTTCAGGTGACCTTTGATTTATGTATATGTACATATATGTATATGTTGGCATTCATATGCTAACGTTAATATATAAACTTTTCATGTATTAACATTAATATGTTAGTATTAATCTGTTAGCATTCTGATACCAAAATTAATATACCAACATTTCGTATGTTAACATTTAATATACCATCATTTCATATGTTAACATTCGTATGTCAACATTTCATATGCTAACATTTCATTTCACTTTATATGATAACATTCATATGTTAACATTTCATATGTTAATATTCAGATGTTAGCATTCATATGTAAACATTCAGATATAAGCATTAAATATACCAACATTTCATATGTTATCATTCGTATGTCAACATTTCAAATACTATCATTTCATGTATTAACTTTTCATATATTAACATTATATATATTATATTATAACATTTTATCAAGATTTCATATGTTAACATATCATTTCATATTATATGGTAACATTCATATGTTAGCATTTCATATGTTAATATTCATATGTGTTAACATTCAGCTACCAAGAATTCATGTATTAACATTTTATAAATTAGTATATCATATATTAACATTTTATATGATAACATTTATATGTCAACATTTTATTTGCTAACATTTCATATATCAAATCGTTCATCTATTACAATTTCTATTCGCAAGTTTTCTTCTCTTGTTGATTTCTGTTAGAGCATTCGCTCTTCGGCCTGGCCTTCAATTTTCAATTGGCCGTTGTCCAGTTTTGCGCCTTTGCTCATTATGCGCGCAACAACAACAACAACGACAATTGTAACAAACTTCAGTTTTGATAAAAAGTAAACGAGCTTCAGTTTTTGTGCTACATAAAGTGAATAATAAAAAATAAAAAAACTGGGAGCTAGTAAACAAAAAAAACATCGAAATTATTTGCAAATGCAAAAGTTTTGTCCTTCTTCTGTCAGCTGTTTTCATTTATTTCCTGTTTACTTTTGTCGTTGTTGTTGCTGTTGTTGTTGTTGTGTCAACACGACGCCATTTTGTTTTCTTGTTTAAACGCCCCGTTACCGTTATAGTTGCCATGCCGGCCCGCCTCCCCCTCCCGCTCCAGCCTAATATTTGTGCATAAGTATTTAGCAAAAGTTGCAAAAACAAAGAGCACCAAACAAAATGTGGAGCGAGGGGAATAAAAGAGCGGGCAGCTTAAAAATTAGTACAATTAAGTTTAATAGACGTAATTTTTAGTGACGCCCGAGCAACGGCCAGAGCGAGAAGGACACAGCTGGGCCCCAGCCAGCAGCTGCCCTGTGCAACTGTGGACTCAACTCTCCTCTACTCTGCTCTGCTCTGCTCTGCTCTGCTCTGCTCTGGCATTTAACAAGTTCATAATGGCGAAATATGCAGTGCGAGCGGTGCGCCTTAACAGCACTTGGACACTTGAATGGCACCCAATTACAAAACTGTGCAAACTTGTACTCCACACCAAAAAAAGAGTGAGGGAGCGGAGAGTGGACATCCAATGCTCAGTGGGGACAGTTGGGAGACAAATCACATGATATGAGGGCTGCTCGAGTAGTGAAAGCGACTTTTGTTTTGTTATCACACTTTATAGCTCTGACAGAAAAAAGAAACACACACACAAGACAATGGCCGAAATAGATTGCTGGGGAGAGAGGGAGAGAGTGAGAGAGACAGGGGGAGGGAGGGAAACTCAGATATAGAGAGGGCGCACTAAATAATGAGTGCTGTATTATTTATGTGCACAAAAAAAAAAAAAAAAAAACTATCGACAGCTCTGGGGACCTGTTTTTATGACAGAAGTCATAGAGCGGAACGTGCCACACAAGTGTTGCAAGCAGAAGTGGCATGTGGCATGTGGCAAGTGACGAGCCGCACAATGGATCGATAGCTTCAATCTATGCCAAAATCGCATAAAAACAAAGCAACTGCCTATGGGTCACTTATCAAGCGCTAATCTTATACGAAATTAGCTTAATATTTGTGGGCTTAGTGCGATTAGACAGGAGTGTTACTATTAGCGATAAGTTATCGATAACATTTGTATGCTAAAATACACAATATGATTTGCGATTTAAGTGTTGTTTGGTCTATGGAAATTTAATGCATGCTGAATAAGTGGAGATCATTACAAAAGCATTCCTAGTATCTCTAGTATTCCCAGTATATATACTTCATATGCTTGCTAACTAATAATCAATCAATTTTATATTATCTAATATTGCAGAGGACCGAGAACTGTTCAAGTCGAAAGATTTCAAATAGAAGAAAGATTTCCATTAGAAAAGGGAAACAAAACAAATCGCTTGATGCACTGTCAACCAAACCGAAGCAAACATTTGGCCAATACGTTAATGGCTTGATTGTAGCTTCAAAATAATACCATGAACCGCTTAAGATTTCATATTCATGCTTAGTCGATTGCGATTTCTGTGACTATCGCTCTTATTCGGTCAGCAGCAGCTTGACATTTGGCTAAGGAGCTCTCAATTATATATTCTAGATTAGAGCAGACTTTTCTTGGCAATTCATTGCAATGAGTTCTTTCAACTTTTGCGTTTTGCATTTGATATCGATATCGATCGATATCAGCGCTGCTCGTATCGCCAGTGCTGCCACTTGGCCAGACAAAAAGTGTTGCCTGCATGTGTTTAGGGTTGACAGCCTCATTTACTTGATGTTGTTTCTCTTTCTCTCTCTCTCTCTCTCTCTCTCTCTCTCTCTCTCCCTCTCTCTCTCTCTCTCTCTCTCACACACTCTCTTTTCATCTAGTTTGCACATTGTCTTTGGCTCCGTCTTTGTCGCTAACTGCAGCTGGGGTTTGAGTCAGCTGCTGCTGCTGATGCTGCGGCTTTGTTCTTCATTCATTACACATCTTGAAATTGGCTTTGTTGTGACTTGTTCCACTTCTTTGTGTCTTGCTTGTTGTAATCTGTAAAGTCTGCATTGCTTCAAATCCATAAAATACACACTCACACACACACACTCAGACACACACATAAGAGATGAGTACACAACCCCAAAACTGGAGTGGAATGAACCTAACCAAGGCGTAATTTCCTTTCTTTTTGCTGTCGCGTTGTTGCGTATTCTCTTATGTTTTTATTTTGTTATTTTTTATTTTCTGCCTCAACTGCTTGTTGTACTTGAAGGCAACTGGCCGTGTGGGCGGGGCGAGTGGGCGTGCAAGTCGACAGCGGCCGAAAGGAAGTTTACTTTGTCGCAGTGTCATTTATTTTGGCATTTTTGCCACTGACGTTTGTCCTGTTGGCTGTTGTTGCTGTTATTATTGCTGCTGCTGTTGTTGTTGTTGTTGTTGTTGTTGTTATTGTTGCTGCTGCTGCTTTTGTCGTCATCATAATCGTTAGTTTCGCCCTTCTGCCGCACTCACTGGAGCTGGAACTCCCATCAGCGCCCGCCGCCGCTCGCCCCTTGTGAGTTAAGAAAAACCCAGAGAATTGCTTCAACTGCTGTCTTCGAGCGTCTATCTCGCTCCCTCGCTCTCGCCCTGTGTCTGTGTGTGTGTGTGAGTGTTGGTTTTTATGACTCTTATCTGTTTGTTGTTGTTCCAGCAACCGCACTGGCTTGCCACCCCAAACAGCAGCGCCGCTCATCAGGCACAGTGGCAAGCCACTTACACCGACCCCGCCCCCCACCCACACCCGCCCTACGCCTCGAAACAGACGCTGCTCGAGCAGCTTTTTTTTTCGTATTTTCCACTTTTGCATTGCATATTTCAAGGCGCAATTTTTCGTGTCAATAAAATGAAATCGATTTTTGTTGGTGCTGCTGCTGCTTTGGCAATTTTATTTATTTTGCATCGATTGAAAAGGTTCAACAACTTTGTGCCACATACACGCACACACACACGCACACATGAGAGCACTGCATGCGCCTGTCACTGACAGCCGCTTGACCTGAGCCCACGGGCCGGGCCAGTGCATAAGCCAAGTCAGCATGCATGCCGCGATAGCTGCGATAGCCAAAATCATGGCTGCTGCTACTGCTGCTGCTGCTGCTGCTGGAAATTAAAACAAGCAAATCGTATCATTCTCAAATGAACTTGTCGACTACAGCTCGATCCGCGCCAACCACAAGCAGCAGCAGCAGCAGCGAAAATGAAAAGCGTATAAAAGTAAATTTTGGCAGCGTATTTAAAGTACAGCTGGAATACAAACAGAGCTGCCGCAACAGCCAGCAAAACCGCCGTTATACAATGACCCAAACGGCAAAGTTGGCGCTGTGTTGGGCGGTGGGGCATGGAGTTAATGGCTTTGGCAGTAGCAGCAGTAGCAGGAGGAGCAGGAGTAGCAAGAGGTGGTTGGGCGCTGTCGTCGCTATGCAAAGCGCCACCTAACTGTCAGCGCGTTGAATGCCTGTGGCAAAAGCAGCCACATACTCAAACACACACACACACAAGCACACATACACACACAGTGAGACACAGAGGAGCACACGCATGCGGACAACAAAAACAAGAAGCGAGCAGCAAACAATTTTCAGCTAACGTAAAATACTAGACAACAACAACAACAACAACAACAATAGCAACAGTAGCAGCAACAACAACAACAGGGAAATCCCGTAGCGCCTTGAATGAATGCTTGAAATTGGTTTTTTGTATTACGAGCGCTGCCAGCAGAAAAGTATTCCAAGCACACACACACAATGAGTGTGCGAGAGAGAGAGAGAGAGGGAGAGAGAGAGAAACAACAGCAATGGCTGCGGGGCAAATGGTGACAGGCAGGCAGCCTGGCAGGCGAACAGGTAACCCGAAATAAATTCGAAATAATTTGTGTAAAATAGACGAGGCAGCAGCAATTGGGAGCGGACAGCCGCGACCTGTGGTGAAATCGCCGGCGGCAGCATTGAGAACCTACCACAAGCAACAACAGAGCAGCGGCAGTAGAAGAAGCAGAAAGACGCAACATGAAAGGAAAACACTAAACTCGAATTCACCACGGGCTGTGCAGCTCACCTTGCGTGGCTGCCCAAAAAAAGAAGAAGAAGAGGAAGAAAAATAAAATAAAAGTAAAGCAAGGCCAAATACGGGCAGCGCAACAGAGATAGCGCGAGTTGGCTGAAGTTAAACAGAGCGAGAGAGAGAGCGATGCAGGGCAGAAGAGCAGTAGAGTCAGAGAGCAGAGAGAGAGAGAGAGAGCGAGAGCGAGCGAGAGGCAGTTAGAGCGCGAGTGTGAGCGCTTAAGCCCTGGAGGCTCATAAGCAGGCACAGATAAAGCGACTGGCATTAGCAGCTCTTGAGAAAGTTTCGCTGCGCCCAAGGCGCTGAGGTAGCTACACACACACACACAGCTCTCTATATACATGTGTGTTTGTGTGTGTGTAGTTATACAAACTGACTTGCTGACACTCTTTGGCACATTCATTTGCATTCATATTGCAGCCCAAACACATTTGAATTTGTTTTTCATTTTATGCTACATTTTTTTTTTTTTTGTGGACTAAATTTCAGATTTCCTTTTAAGCCACACAACAATCCAGGCGAAATTGAAAAAAGTATAGAAAAAAAGCCGGCATAAAGTTTTCTTTTGAGACACACACATACACATACATACACATGTATGAGCGTGTGGAGAGGTAAGCAGGAGATGACCCAAAGGTTCCTCGTAAACTCATTTCAACAAACCCAAAAGATTATAAACTAAATGCGGGAAATCCCGTTTCCGTGTGCACATCAAAATCTTTTCGGACATTCCTATTCATCTGCTTTTGGCTCTTCTTCTTCTTCGTCTTCGTCTTCTTCTTCGTCTTCTTTAACAATTTCAGTTTCAGTTTGCTTCTTCTTGCCTTTCCGTTTGCTTTTTAAATAGGGGCAAGTATTTTGTGCCTTGTAATTTCCTATGCTCGGACTGGCAAAAATACAACATTTATACATCTATATAATAAAGAAGAGAAATAAAGCAAATACATCCACACACACACAGACTGGAGGAAAGGTCAGAAAATGGAGGCAAATGCAAATGGGCGAAACAAGAAGCAACAACAAAACGGAGCGCAAATGGCGAATCGTGCGAAACGAAGTCTGACAAAACAGGCGAAGTTTAAATTAAAAAGACTTTGACATAAACATTTTGCCAACACACACACCCACACACACACACACACGCATTAGCATACCCACACACACAGAGAGAGAAGCTGTCGTTGCTTTTGGCTTAGCCCATTGTAAGACAACAACAACAGCAACAGTAAAGGTAGCTCGCTCGGCCATAGCCAGGCCCTGCACAGTGGCACAAAGTTGCCTGATAATTGCATACAAATTGTTCAGGGCAAACTTTCAGCATTCGAAAAATGTTGCATCTATGTGGGTACATACATGTTCATACATGTATATCAAACTTATGTAATTGAGTAGAATGCGTGACAAAGTATATTTTAATAGAATAAAACTAGCTTCAGGCACAGATATGCGCTGCTCTAATCAACGTTTTAATTAACTCCAAATAAACCATACAATGTTTATAGAAATATGAGATGATGCTGAAAGAATCTCAGCCAAATTTATGTGCAAATTTGAACAAAAACGGAAATTAAATTTCATGAAGTATAACAGGAAAGCCATACCAAAATTGAATAGGGAAAATAGCTAAATAGAGTTGATAAAAAAATATATATTTACATATTTATTATCAAATTTATCCATACAAATTATGGAATTTTTAATGAACATAAAATTAAAAAAAAAAAAATAAATAAATAAATAAGAAAAATTAATAAATAAATACATAAAAGTAAAAATTAAAAAAATTAAAAAAATATTGTATATACCAATAAAGGCTTGTATCTAAAGAAAGTAGAAATTCTAATGAAAAATAAAACAAAATATAGAAAATTAAATACAAAATTTACTCCATAATATTTAAAAATTAATAGGGTAATTAAGAGTTGAATTTAAAAATGATAATAAAAGTGAGAAATATATAAAAATTAACAAAAATGTAATTCAAAACTAACAAAAAAAAAATAAATAAATAAATAAAAATAAAAAAAATAAAGAATATAGCAGATGAAAATAAGAAATTATAATAAAAAAAATATATATATATATATATAAATGCGCTATAGAGTTAACGACAAAAGCTGCAATAAAACAACATAAAATATAAATTATACTCAAAAAAAAAAATAAAATAAAATAAATAAATAAATAAAAATTGATATAGAAAAGTTATTACTTAAAAATAATTAAAAATAAAATAATATTTTCAAAAAAAAATAAAATAAAAAAAAAATAAATAAATAAACAAAAATATTGTCCAGTCCATAAATTGTTGATTTAATATATAAATAAATATTCGTCGAGAAATAATCGATAAAAGCCTTTCAAATGAAAAATGTCGAAAACAAAGTGAGAATGGAGTGGAGCGTCGACTTATTATATAAAGTACTATTGCCATCGAGGCATAAATAAAAATGTGGAAAAACACACACACACACACACACGCACACACACATAATACAAACATACGATATATGGCTGTTGTGGATTAAAGTGGGGCATGTGCGTGTGTGTGTGTGTGGAGGGGGAGGGGGAGGGGGAAGGGGAAGAGGAGGGTGAAGTGTGGGCAGCTTATACAGTCAGTTAAATTTGCTATGATACGAGTGTTAACCACTTAATTTTCCGTTTCATTGAAAAGGCATATTAAAAGGGATATGCCAATAAGTACCAAGCGATGACTACACACACTGACACAGACACACACATACGGGCGCATACAGGCACATGTGACTCGTTTATTTCTTTTGGCAAACAAATTAACTTGACTGTCAACCGCAAAATCACAACAGATGCAGTAGGCACTCAATCACAGTGCGAGTATTTGTGCCGCTTCGAGTGCTCCATTCCTGTGTGTGTGTGTGTGTGTGTGTGTGTGAAAAACTAAAGCGGCTGCCGACCCCTTTTATGTATATACATACATATATATACACACTTATCTTTCTCTCACTGTTCCTCCCTCTCTCTCTGTGTCTCTCTGTGTGTGTGTGTGTGTGAGCATGGGGTTGTATTTCTGGCGATAAAAAACACTTTTTATGCCTCTGGTCCCCTGCTCATAATATGACAGCGCTCAGCCCGTAGAGGCAGACACTCAATATCAATAGCGCTTTATTTACGTTAAAAATCAGGCTACACACACACGTACACACAGCAGCATCATACACACACACAGCACTCGAATACGCCCGCTAGGACGCATAAACAATTTTGTAGCATACTTTCGAGCGCGTTTCTTTTTTTTCCCTCTCTTTTGGCAGTTGCTTTTGACTTTGCTTTTTGACCATATTCGCACAAGTATTTTATTTTTTTGGCGCTTTATTTATTTGCCAATACGTCAGCGAGTGTGTCTGTGTGCGAGTCTTTGGATCGGACAGTTTTTTCGAAAAAAAAGAAATGTAGAAGAGCAAAGCCAAATAAAAAGCATACATAGAAATTGAATGGAAACGCCCCCACGGCAGCCATGAGGCTTTCAATTCTAGTAAATTTATGATGCTGTGTGTGTGTGTGTGTATGTGGGCTATGTATAGGTGTGTGTGTGCGTGTGTAGTCTTTGGTTGCGCACATGACCCTGGCGACAGGAGTTGTTTGCTGCTTGGTTGCGCATACGACACGTTCGACCATAATTCTGGGCAGCAGCAGCAGCGGCAGCAACAACATTTAATAATAAAATAAAATATGTATATTGTGCCGTACGCGTAACAGGCTTAAAGAGCGAGAGCGAGAGAGAAATGTTGAATATAATCAAATTTAACGCCCGACTAGCCGTCAAGTGGCCAAAAGTGGCCAAAAGGTTGTTACAATTTATGTATATTAAGAAATCCAAATTGTATGTGCTGCAAAGTATGTAGTATATAGGATGTAGTATATACACATGTATGCACACAGACTGTGCAGAGTGGCCTATCGATAGCCACTTATCGATGATGCGCGCGTACAGACGCCGCATTAATCAATCGAGCGCACAAATCAGCGCTTAAATGCCAATTGAGTTTAATGGCAGCTCATATTGGCTGCCTGAGTGCCGACTGCTGGGGCTGTTGGGGCTGCCTGGGATGACCGAAAAAATGAAAACAAAATGAAGCACTTCATTCACGCCCTCTAGCCATGCTCGGTTCAAACTGGTTGGCAAAGTGTCATTACATTGCTTGGCTGCAGCAGCACACGCATTCACTAACAATTTGTCTAGCTGTCTGTGTGTGTGTTGGTGTGTTTGTCTGCGAGTCATTGTCGCATACAAGTGGCATATAATGTGCCATGCCATGCACTGCATGCCGCATGCCGAGACATGAAGATATTTTTGTAGCCGTTGCTGTTGCTGCGGCTGCTGCAGCTGTTGTTGTTGTTGCTGTTGTTGTTGTTGTTGTTGTGTCTGTGGCACACTTGAAATATTTAAACGATAAAGCAGCAAAGGCATGTGCATGTGTGTGGGTGTACTTGTGCCTAATAGAACCCTAGTGACAAAGGCATTAGCACACATCCGCACACACACCCGCACACACACCCGCACACGCACACACACAGATGCACGCTTGGTGAGTGTGGGAGACATTGAGTTTTGGCTCGTTGGCTTGGCTTTGGCCATTAACTTTTTGCCACAGCTGCGCATAGCTGGCAAATTTTAACCACAACGCAGCGCAGTTTAATAGAGCCGCCCACGTTGCCAACTCACTTGCATGCAACAACATCACGAACAGCAACAACAGCCAAACATGTGTGGCGTCTAAAAGCAACAACACCAACAACAACAACAGGAGCAACAGCAGCAGGCAAAACATAGCATTGAGTGCGTCGCTGTGGGCGTGAATGCGCGCGTGTGTGTGTGTGTGTGTTTGCATGTGACAGGCCAACAAATACAATTACAGTTGACACCAAGCACACACTTACACACACACACACACACACACACGCATATAAACATGACTCGCAGGCACTATGCGACACAGCGCATATAACATTATATTATTAAGTGCCACGGCAACTCTATACACACGCGTGTGTGTGTGTATGTGTGTGCGTGAGTGTGTGACAGGCTTAGCGAGTGAGAGGCACAGCATAGTGCGTTGGCTCGTTTTTGGCATGGACACGTGAGCCAAAATGCCAAAGGCAAGCCAAGGAAAACAGCTCAGAACAACAACAACAAAAAAACCCAAGTTTCAACTGTTTTTCCAAGAGGAAAACCCAAAGTTCATCAACAACATAAAAGAAGAAGAAAAACAACAAAACAACAAACTAATGAAGTCTACTAAACTCACGCAGCTCAATCAGAAATCAAATTAAAGTGAATATGGAAAAAGCTTTAAATAAATTGCAAATATATTCAAAATATTTCTTCTTCTTCTTTATTTCCACAAATTGCATATGGAAATGTGAACTTTGAATTTCTGTACATATGAAGATGAAAAAAAAGCATTAAAAATAATTTATGCCGAAGCTTTTTTCGTGTACGGAAAATGCAAATGTATTTTCCGCTCGGCTTATAACAGATTTGTAAAATAAGGAATAATAATAATAATAATAGAAATCAAATCAAATGTAAAATGCAATAGTAATAATTATCAATAATTATTTATAAGAAAAGTTAAAAAAAAGGAATAGCAAGTATTATACTTAAAATAATAATAGTAATTAAATTATAAAAATTAAAATATTCATATTTTTTATAGGAGCACATCAGCTCGCCAAATGGGAAATATTTTGAGCTATTTTCTAACTTTCAAAATGATATTTATTTATATGATATATAATATTATCATATGAAGCACATTCTGTTCACATTTTTACTTTACTTATTTATGTTTTAAAATCAGGAAATACACTAAATATATATATTGTGTTGAATGTCTCCCTAACGGGAGATTCTATGAAATCTTGATATAATTTAATTATGTTGAAAATGAAGCGAACGATATATCTTCTCCAGAATGCCCTCTTTTTTGCTCCCTCTCTTTCTCTCCCTCTCTCTCTCTGCTACCCTCTTTCTCTTTCTTTGCTCATCTCAAGTTTGATCTAGCTAAAAAAGCTCTACACCTTTGTTCTGCTGAGCTTCCGCTTTACATAATTTTTCTCTCATACTTAACGGTGCATCAAACTCATGTTAAGCTAACATAAAATGTTGATTAAATAAATCTCTTACATATTGATCTATATATACATATATAGGCTAAGCTTTGGCCTGACTAAACCTCGGCTGAAGAGGTTATTACAGTATTACCCTGCATTACATACTCATTTAGTATTAGCTCTATAAAAATCTCCGAGTTTTATTTGATTACAATTTAATGTAAGAGAACAAAAGTAATCAAGTCAACTATTAGCTGAAGTTATTCAATAATTTATCAAATTAAAGTTGGAAAGTTTTGCGTGAGTCTAGTGCAGCGTTAAAAGTTCAGCTACACTGGCAGCACTTGGGCTGGATTGCAAGTCAGTTTAACATTCAGTTGAACATTTAAGCTGCTTTGCAAGTCAGCCTCATTGCAAGTTGAGTTGCAATTGATAAATAAATAATTGCTGTAAAAGTTGCTCGGCAACACAAGCTTTGATTCGGCAATCAATGTGCATAGATAAAAGGCTGAATAGTACAATAGCTAACTAGCTTGGTTAACATCGGCTTGAGCTCCAGTTGTTAAATTTACCATGCACTTGAATGAAATATCATGTGGCATGCTGCTTGCACTCGCTGTCCAGGCATCTCAACAATTCTCTTCTTATTTATGCGTCTGCCTGTCTGACTAGCTGTCTGACTAACTCTCTGTCTCTCTGTCCATCTCTCTCTCTCTCTCTCTCTCTCTCTCTCTCTCTCGCTCTGTGTGTGTATAAATTTCATTATCTGCAAACGCGCTCGTAAAATTCAATTTCTGTAGCAGCAGCTGGGCATAGCTCAAACTTCACTTCCAGCTTTACTTGGACACATTGGAGTCTTTCGCTCTATCTCTCTCTCTCTCTCTCTCTCTCGCTTTTGTTGTTGTTCTCTTTGCTTTTTGCTTTATCCTATTTTTCCAGCCATATTTTTGTTGCTTTGCATGAATGTGCAAATAAAATTTAATTTAATAGCGAGTTTTATGTCACAAATATTGCGCTTCACTTGACATGGCTTCAGCCCCACAGCCAGACCAGCCTCTGCTCCCTCTCTGATCCACGCCCACTCACCACACACACACATATGGGCCACACTTCGCCCGCTTTTATGACCCTTAAATGGAGTTTGGTGTTTCTTTTTTTGTTGCAATCCGGAACTGCTATTCGATTTGACAAACTCCCCCGTCTCGCTGATAGCCGAAGGGGATTTGGGGAATACGACGAATGACGATGACGCGACGCTGTGCGTATTAACGTGTCAGCGTGAGAGAAGGAGAGAGTTGGAGCTGGACCTGAACAATTGAATGGGTGTGGGTGTGGGTGTGGGTGTGAGTGAGGACAAGCCGCAGTCAAATGCTGGCGGGCAAGCAAAGTGAATCAAATGAATGCATTTTACTGGCATTTTCCCTTTTAAATGCTACTCTAAGCTAGAGGCTTACGGCAGAAATGTATTTACTCTCAAGAGGAACTCAAGAGGCGACAAAGAGCTGGGGTGAGCTGAAGAGAGCTGGACATGAAGACGTGGAGGGGGAAGGCAAGAGTTGCGAAGAAAAGCCAAGCAAGCGAAAACTATGCCAATTGAAAAATAAGCCAAACGAGAAATGCTTTAAAAAAATGTGGAAAACATGAGAGGGAGGAAGGGGGCGACGGCGAAGGGTTTCAGGCAGCCAGGCAAAATGCAATATTGCGATTTTATAACACAAATTGCTTATAATCACCCAAAAGCAACAACAACAACAACAACAACAGCAGCAGCAGCAGCAGGAGCAACTACCATAGCAGCAGCAGCAGCAGCAGCAGTAAAAAGCCAAAACGGAAATGCACGTTGTAATAGCCTGGAAGTGGGCGTTGCCCGTGGGCGTGTGCACTGGGATTGGGACTGGGGGCCATGCATAGCAGCAGCTGCTGCGTTAACTGTGCCACGGGTCGCCATTTTCCATGGGAATGGCATAAAAATCATATTTCCGTTTTATTATTTGCTGTTAATGAAAATGCAAATAAAATTGGATTTTCCGTGCGGGCACAAAAACGCCAGCTAAATAATAATAAAAAAAATAGAAAAAAAAACAGCATACCGAAATGCTGCTCTGCAGTCAAACGGCCTGAGTTGGGCGAGGGGCGGTGGGCGGTGGGCGGATGGGCGTGACGAGGGCCTGGTGAGCAGGCAAAATGCTCCAAATGTATTTCCTGGCGCACATTTCAAATAAACATTTTGGTTATCATCGTTTTCAGCCACCCACGCCTCCCTCTCTCGCCCCTCTCCCACCCTCCCACTCACCCTCGCTTGTTCGCTCTCGTTAAAAGCAAAAATTTAAAGCGAATACTTCTACAGCTCTGTGTGTATGTGTGTGTGTGTGTGCTTAGAATTAATTGGGTCACGTAATTAGCAGCTTGTTTGTACGCTTTTTTTATACGTGTAGTCCTAGCCGTAGCCGAAATTTGATTATTTGCATTTAGTCAGTGAATTCCATTTCATTTTTTCCCAGCTTTTCCTTTTTTTGTGGCAGAGCTGGGCAACTTGTCACCCGAATTGTTTGCTAACCGAAATGTTTTCAAATCCCCAGTCGTCAATCTCACGAATTACATGACTCATTTCCTTTTTATTTTTTGCCCTGTGATTTTCCTGCTGCTGCTGCTGCTTCTTGTTCATTTCCAAATTTCCTGTTTCTCAGCCAGCCGAAGAGCGTGACAGCAATGCGAGATGTGCTAGGAGTCCTGCCTCTTAGCCAACAACTGTGTATATGTATGTGTTACTTAAATTAGATATATTGTATGTTTGCCATAGTAGATTCTTGTATGATCAGCAGTGGATGTCAGTCTTGGGGCAGTCGAGTGAATTATTAATGAGATCTACGAGATCAGTGGGAACGGGCTTGCCAACGCTCTCATTGCGCTCTTCGCTCTTCTATTACACACTGAGAAAGTCAGAGATAGAAGGAGAGAGAGAGAGAGAGATAGTTGTTTGCATGAACAGCCAGCAAAGCAAAGTTCTCGACTTTTCTCTAGCTCATTCAATACATTTCCACTTAAGCTAAACAAGCTAAATTTCACAGAGCATTTTTTATATATATGTTTGAAACAGGTTATACATATTCAAGATTTATTTTATTTTTTTTTAAATTTTGTATTTAATTTTTGTACAAGATGGTGTAACATATTAAAAAAAAAAAAAAAAAAAAAAAAAAAAAAATTAAAAAATTTTTTTTAAATAAAATAAAATAATATAAAATTAAATTAAACAATACTAAAATTTATTAATGCAAATTTAAAAATACAAAAAATGCTTAACTAAAATCAAATATATGATATTTCAAAAGCTTCTACGCCACAGCAACCACGAGAAATTTGTGCTTTGCACTTTAAGCTAATTAGTTAGGCGATCAATCAACTCCATAAAATATAAGATATAAGACATATTAATAATTCATATATGAAAGAGAACTCTAACAGCAGAACATCAAGTGCAGCCGCTACTCGGTCTCTCAAAAGAATCTTCGAGCAATAATTCCTCCAATTGCAAGAGGCATCAAAGCAGCTTAGAGTGTTCAAGCAGTATAGATAATGCTCCAATTGATAGCTCTTTATCTATGCAGAGAGTGCAAAGACAACTGCGCTGCATTCGATCGTTGCATCGCACTCAGGAGGCGAATGGACTCAGCCAAACAGAGCTAGCTCTCACAATTGCAATGCCTCTTTCTGCTCAGCCCCCAGCTATAAACCAAATACACACATAATTCTTTATAGAGACACATCTCGATAGCACAAGACTAGAACGTAGCTTGGTCGGAGGCATAAAAACGAAGCAATAAGCACTAGCCGAAGGCATCAGGAGCCGGTGCTACATTTTGAGTAAGTTTTAGTTTTATATTAGCTCTAACAGAATAACCAAATAAACCCATCAATGAGCAACATATGACTACAAAGTATATGCTTGCCTAACCTACTTCAAAGAGGACAAGGTAATATACCCATAATTTCCTTTCCATTTAAATATTCAAGTAATTCCCCAACTCATCAGTCAATAACTCTTAGCCAGAGCAGATTCTAAACACAATAGACTAAATGCTGATCAGGTTGATATATTGGGTATATGCTTTTAAGACACACTCTTCAAGAATCCCCCACTCGAATTTATTTCCCCATATCCATCAATTTAATCTCCAATGTGAGTTCCATTAGGAAACTGTTTAGCAGAGAGAAGCAATTCACGGCACAGCTCCGGATGGCGTTGGGATAGCCATTAGCTATTCTAGAGTAGCCTAGGCTGGGCTACAATGGGAATGGGATGGGATGGATTTGGGTGGCAGCTCAACATTTGTATGCAGCGGGCAAATAATTGATTCATTTATTCATTCATTCGTGTGCCGCATCATCATTTATCTATTCGGTTATTTATCAGCGGATTGGACAAAGTGCCTTCAGTTCAACTCGTTCTCTCTCTCTCTCTCTCTCTCTCTCTTTCTATCTCTCTCTCTCTCTCTCTCGACACTCGACACTCGACTGATGGCTAATGACACCATCGATAATGATGCTCCACGACAGCGACGTTCGCCCATGCCCATGCCCAAGCCCAAGCCCAAATGGCGTACGAAATCTGGCCAAAAACAATTCGCCTGGAAAAGTCAAGACGAGATTCCTGCTCTCAGCGTATGCAACGAGTTTGTCGGCTACACCTTCCAGCTGCCATTGCTGCCATCGGTGGCAACGTGACTCGAGCGATTGAATAGTGGCATGCGGCTCAAATGAAATCAGCCACGGGCTGAACTAGTGGGCCCTCTGCCACGGCACAGGGGAGTCCGACTCCTTCCCCCCGCTGCCGCCTTCCCAACCACTTGAGCAAATAATGCATGCGGCACGTGGACAGTGGGAGCTAAATGTGTGGCTGCCAATGGAGGGGCGTGGTGCGGGGTGCGGGGTGCGTGGTGCGGTGTGCCATCACAACAACAAGGCAAGTCGTTCGGGCTTAGTCAACAAAATGCCAAATTCAAGCACCTGCCACAAGTTTCAGTTTGGCACGTTGTCGCTGCACGTCCCGAGCAGTGCCTGGGCCCATTCTCCTGCGGCATTCACGTTCAGGTTCTCAACTCTGCTTGCCACCGTATTCCTATTACGTATATGCCTACACACATACACACACACACACACACACACATGCACACACTCATGTATTGCTGCTTATAGCGACGTGCAATACAAACAAACCAGACGAATCGGACGAACTTTTATTTTCAGCTTGAGCAGCTTCCTTCAGCGCAGCGCAGCGCAGCACAGCGCGACGCAGGCTATCATCAAGGCGGCCCGCGTCCACCCACTTTTAGCAGCTACTGTTTGCATTAGCTGAACGCCATGCCACTACACTGCGCCTCGCCCCTCCCGCGCTGCTGTTACAGTTAGCAGGTCCACCCTTTCTTTTTTCTTTTTTTTTTTGCCTCCTTTTGTAGCTTGGCAAAATGGCGACGTGGCGTTAGCTTGCCACTCTTTCCCTCTCCCTCTCCCGCTCCCTCTCTCTCTCTCTCACTCTCGTGCTCTTGTTCGCTTTTTCTACTTGGCACTTCAAACGCAAAACTTGTACCGTAAAAATGTAGAGTGTATGTGTGTGTGTGTGTGTGTGTGTGTGTGTGTGTATGTGTGTGTGTGTGTGTGTGTGTGTGTGTGCCTTCGTTCGTTTGTTCGACACCGATTTTGCTATTTATCCTTGCCAAATGTGTTTTAATTATACTCCTTTCGAGAATATTCTAATTGAATTGGAGAGACGCGAGAGCCGAATCAATAAGGAATATGCATACACATGCATATATTGTATATATATGTAGATATCTATATATGCATGTACCTCGATCAGTATATAGACTCGATTTCATTGAGGCATATACTTATCTGACTCTATCTATCTGACTGCCATATCTTGATCTCTCTTTCTCTCAATGCTACGTCCCTTGCTTACTCGCTCTACCTCTACCTATATCTCTCACTCGCCATCTGTCTGTGTCTCTTTCTGTAATATTAATGCTACATATAGTTAGATGTGTTTGATTCTGTTACTCTGTTATCGTTTTATCAATCAATCTCTTTCTATTTCTCTTTTTTGACTTCATCTCTCATTTTTTCTCCTTCTTCCACTTCATCACTGAATGTTTCTTTCTTAATCCATCTATTTATTTCTCCATCTCCCTCTCTCTATAAATCTAAATCTCTTCATCACTTTACATCTCTCTCTTTCTCTGAACCCATATGCCAAATCTTTTTATCTAATATTTTTTTCATCTTTTCCCTTTCCCTCTTTCTCTCCCTCTGTCTTTTTCTACGTTTTTTATACATGTGTCTATCTCTATCTTTCGCTATTTCTCTCCATAAGCTTATCTCTCTCTCTCTCTTTCTTTCCCTCTCTGTCTGTCGCACTCACTCAAATTTGAGCTCCCTTCTTATATAGCAGTAGCTTAAGCATTTATCTTATCTCTCTTTCTAACCCCCTCTCCCTCTCTCATTGCAACTAAATTTATTTGGTTTCTAGTTGTTTTCTAATTTTCTGATCATCAGAGAAATCAGTTAATAGTTCAGAGTCCAAGTTATTGTCTATCATTTAGGCTAGGGTATTTAATTGTCGTCAGGCACACAGAAACAATTATGTTGCTTATCTTGTCGTGTCATTCGGTTCGTTTACTCAGCGCCACCTCGCCCGCCCCCCACTCGCCCCTCTCAGCCCGACCTGTACCTTTGGCTTGCTTTCGCATTTCGTTTGCTTCATTTGTTTAATTGTGTGACTCATCAGCCGAATCGTCATTCGCAGCAGCTACATGATGATTATGAAGCATGGCAGCAGCAGCGGGACAGAGGGGACAGAGGGCGGGACAGACGACGACGGCATCGACTTGGGCTTAGCTGAAGAGCCGTCACCCAGCGTCTGCCGCAGGACAAGTGTTGTTGACCCATGCGCCCAACGGCATTTGTATTTGATCAGGACGAGCGGAAGGGGGCGGGGTCAGAGCACACGAACGGCAGCAATTGCAAAAGTTCTTGCCACCAATACCGTTTCAATAACATCTTATTCCAATGCAACACAAAAGAGCACGAAGACGAACGATAGAGGAAGAGAGGAGCAAAAAGAAAAAAATGAGACGGAAAAAAATAAAACGAGCTCTATTCTATTTTTATGGCCTAGGCCTCGGGCAGGACGGTGCAGGGATTGCGGCAATGTAACTGACTATGGCTTTAGCTTTAGCTTTCGCCTCGGCTTTAGCTATGACATTAGCCTAAAACAAAGCCAGTGCGCTTGGCTGACTGGGTGTCCGAGCAGGAGCAGGAGCAGGAGCAGAAGCAGGAGGAGCCGGAGGAGGAGGAAGCGGATTGGGGTCGGGGTTAGCGCCTTTGTGTCAACGTTGAAATGAACAAAATGCATAATCGAAAAAATCATTGAAGCGTTAACGCTTTGTAACTGGATATGGGTTCAGATATGATAAAGGGAAGACTCTGACTGACTAACTGGCAGCAGGCTACGAACATGGCAAACACACACACACACACACACACACACACACACACACATACACAAAAGCAGAAAAAAGCGCTGCACAAAGGCAGCAGGAGAAGAGGTCGACGGGGGTCGGCGGGGCCACAAAATAAGAAGACAAATAAAGCGAAGCAAATGGCGCAACGAATTCAAAGCCAAACCAAAACGAAAACCTAACGAAACCAAACGAATCGAAACGAGTCGCGTCGCGTCGCGTCGAGGCGAGGCGAGTTGAGGCGAGTTAAGAATTCGAATTGTGGCTGAAGGACATAGCCAAAGCAAAGGCTAAAGCCAGGGCAGGCAAAGGCGAAAAGAAAAGGCAAAAGGATTTCAGGCACTGGCACTGGCACTGCAAATAGAAAGGAAGTGGGGTCAGTGCACACTCACATATGTGCGAATGTGTGTGTGTGTGTGTGTGTGTGCGGGGCAGTCTGTCTGTCTGTCTGTCTGTCTGTCTGCCTGTTTGCCTGTGGGCTAGTGGGTGGTGTATGGGTGGTGTGCATGGACTGTGACACCACATTTTATGAATGTGCACGAACAGCAAAAGACGGCAACAACAACAACAACAACAACATCAGCAGCAACAACAACAGCAAAGTGGATGTCAACGTGGACGAGGACAATCGTCAGTGAGGCAGCGAACGACAACGCTGCTGACCAAGTTGTTTGGCATTGCCAAGCCTGATAAATGCTAACAGGCACCACCACCACCACCACTACCACAACTAGCAGGGGGTGGGTAGCCAGAAGGTGGTGGAGAGGGGACATTGGTGAGGGGTGTTGGCCAGATGAGCTGCAAGTGCTGTGCCAGTGACTAAGTGCATGCAATAAATGCGAGCGTCCGGCCAGCCATGATTAAATGCAAACGCAAAGGAGCACGGCCAGCGAGCAGGAGCAGCAGGAGCAGCAACAGCAGCAGCAGGAGCCAGTCGATATTGATAGCAACAGCAACAGCAACAGCAGCAACAACAACTAGTTGAAGGCAAACCACGCATTAACTGCTGCCCAGTTTATTTCTTTCTTTTTTTCGCCCCCCCCCCCCCTCCCATTTCCCCCCTCTCTCACTCTCTCTCCCTCTGTGTTTTTTAAATCGTTGGTAAATGGTTCTCCATTCGATATGTCCGAGCAGCTCAAATTGTGCACTTTTGCTCATCATTAGCGGTGGCCAGGCAGCAAATGCTTTATATGCCACATCTATATATAGATGATATGCATGTATGCGTGTGTGTGTGTGTGTGTGTGTGTGTATTGATATGTGGTCAACATCACTTAAAGCAAAGCTGCTTAACAACCAGCGTAACAGGCACAACTAATGCTTGAGCGGTGGGAAATTCATTGATTTTACGAGCTTAATATACTCAATGTACGCATTACACTCAATGTAGTCAATGTACCCAATATACTCACTATACTCAATATATTCAATATGCTCAATGTACTTATTGCAATCAAAGTGCTCAATATACTCAACATACTCAGAATACTCAATGTACTCATATTTCTAGTATTTATTTAATATGCTCTGAGCTGAGTATATCTAACATTTAAATGAATTACTAGTGATTAAAATTAAATGCACAGGAGAATATCATATCACTCAATCGTTCATCAATCAAGAGAGCAGATGTCATGCACAGCTACTGAGAAAGTGTTGAGAGTTCACGTGCCTGAGATGGTATCAAAGTTAGCCTTTGATTGGCGTTTAATAACATTAAAGCAACTTAAATTTCAGAGACTCAACTGGGACAAGTGCTATACAACTTAATCATGAGGTTATATCATATATCATATAAGCAAATGGGGATTCTCAACAGTAAAATTCATCCAACAACTCTTCTAGTTATTGTGAAGAAGAGCCACTGAGAAAGAAATGCGACTTTCATGACAACTAACAATCTGAATTTTCCAGAAGCTAGTGGAAAAGCGGCACCAAATTCATAAGACTGATAGGCAGTAGACGATATGTATATATATTGCTGCCAAAAGATAAAACTTGAGACTACTAATTTTTTGAAAATATACTTCGAAAATAGCTTAACATGATTATTAACACTAACATGTACTGTTATTAATTTAGCAGAGCTTGAGTTAAACGCTTAACAGAGTTCTGTTAACAGCATAACATGTTGATGGGGAAGAGGGAGGAGGTATTAAATAGTTTTTGTTGATTAGCCCATATATGAAAATAACAACCAACTTGTTCAGGCTCTCTTCAATCTTGGAGTACCGTAAATCAAATTTAAGGAAATTCATTTTAGCAATTCACTGCAATTGATGTGGATGTACAGCTGCGGTAACAACATTGCACTAAATGTTGCATCAAAAATGTAGACAGAGTAATATTGATATCTAAAATCATAATACAGTCGAGTTCCGAATAATAAGTGGATCAGTTTTTCTTTATTTACAGAGAAATTCAAATTATCGAGAATTATCGAATGTTTTCGATTTATTGCGCTAAATCAAAGCGGGGTACAAATTATCGAGAATTGAAGTATATATTAATGAAGTATATATTAAGTGTATATTTAACTTAAAATACGTTTCAAAATCTTTTAAAAAATATTGCATTTGTTGCTATGATTTTCTAACAGTACTACAAGTACTACTCCCATTTGTTTTTACCACAGGTGTACGAGGGCCAGCTCTGTCATGTTGATCATGTACAGTAAAGCCTATCGAGTCAGCTCCTATCTGATTCAGATACAAAATTACCAAATAATAGATGATTCATGTGATAGAGTCATAAAGCTTTGCAACAACAAACTCAATTTGATGCTGGGGAGTGTTACCAAAGCAAGAGCAAGGGACTCAGTCAAAGCTATTGCTCAAAGGAGTGAGTGAGTCATGAGGGAAGTACGAAGCGCCTTCATGCCAGAATTCATATGTTATATAATCAGCGGATGATTCAAAGTGTGTGTGAATTAAATGTAAGCCAACTAAGTGAGCCTCGGTCCACGGCTCGTGAGTGGTGCAAAGTGGTGCAAAACTCATGGCGATGCAGCAATTAAGAACTTTCTGTGGTTAGCAAGCAACGGCAGCTAGTTTCAAGCCATACGATTCATAATGCGCATTAAAACAATTGCGAGTTGAGGCCAGCTGGAACGAGTTTAGTTGGATTGCAGTAAACATGGCCAACGGGCCTGGCAGCCAGCTAAGCCAGCTGTGCGTTCCACGAATTGACAGCCGACAGTTTTGTACCGACAATCAAATGGCCAACAGCAGAGCACCCCACACCCCACACCCACCACCCCCCACCCCCTGCCTGCCATGACTGAGCTGAAAGTACTTGAATATAGACGGCGAGGACTTTGTATGGGTTGTGCGAGCAGCGGGCTTCAGGCAGTCGATAGACTCGGACGGTTCTTTGGGCCTGGACATTTTGCTCACTGCGCCTCGCATGAGTCAGAGAAGCGCGTGCGACGAGTCCTTTCAAGCAATATATATATATATATATATATATATACAAAATACAAAAGGACTCAAAAGCAAGAAAAAAAAAAAAAAGAAAATAGTAAACTGAAAACAACTGGAAAATACGTGAAGCCAACCACTCGCAATGCAACTTGTACGTAAGCAACCACCGACAACAACCACAAAAAAGCAAAAAAAAAAAAAAAAAAAAAGCCAGGCGATGCGTTGGCTCTGATAACGCGCACGGCAAATGTTGACGGCTCGCTGACGAGCGACGTGTGGGAGTTGCTGCGGTGCAGCCGGCAGGCAGTGGGGTGGGTGTGGGTGTGGGGGGGTGGGGGTTCGTTGTGAACATGGATGGATACAGTGCCTGCAAATGGTCGGGCAGCAGTGACAGCTAGAGGCCTCTGCCCTGGGTCACTACTCATAAATTGCTGGCAACAAAGACCAGCATGAATAGCGGCATTAAGGTATCAGGCAACACAGACACAGACACACACATACACACACACACACACAGGGACACGGCAAAGGATATTCAGCTAGGCGAACATTGCAAGGCAAAACAAATTGCAAGCAGCACACAAAACAAGGTAGCCAGTGTGGGTGGTGGGGTGGTGCGGTGGTTGGCTGGCTGGGTGAGCGGGGGTGGTTAGAGAACCTGAAACGGTTGCAGCAGCTGGCCAACTTATAAATCAGCTTAGTGTGTTGGCAGCCCTTAAAAACTAGCATTCTCGCTGCAGCCCTCCCGCTCGTATTATAGCTCTAACTATGTGTTAGTGTGCGTGTGTGTGTGTGTGTGTGTGTTAAATTTGATAGGTTTTTAGTTTTTGTTTCAGCGTATCTCTACGTTCCATTATATCACTTTTGCGCAAATTGTTTTGAGGCTTTTAGCCAACAGTAAGAAGAAGAAGAGGAAGAAGACAGGATAAGTAGATGTAGAAGAAGAGAAGCAGAAGAAATGGCTTTTAAATGCATTTGAATATGCAATGTGCTTAAGCCAAGCAATCGATGAGCCGATTGAGCAGCTCGAAGCTCGAAGCTCACAGAGAGCAGAGCCAGCTTAAAATCTCAGCTCAAAGCAGCTACCAATATATATATGTGTGTGTGTGTGTGTGTGTGTTTAAGCCGCTTGTATGCCATGGCAACCCTGGCAAAGGAATTACGCTTGTTGTTGTTGCTGTTGCTGTTGCTGTTAATTGCGGCTGATAACAATGCGTGAGCGAGCAATCAGCGTTGCGTGGCTTCAAGTACTTTTCTGCTTTTCCACATTTGTTTTCCCCGTTTTTGCAATAGTCATCATTAGTTAATGAGTTGTTAGTGCACACCTGCTGGCCAGCAGGTGCGACTTTCATATGCAAATTGCTCGAATTGCGTGTTGTGTAAGTGTTGCCAGGGTGGCGGCTGGCGGTTGGCTATCCAAAACAAAAACAAAAAAAAGAACCCAAAAAAAAAACACAAAAAAAAAAATAATAAATAAAAAAAAAAGGCAAACGATAGAATGGGTGAAAGAAAAACCGTTCAATTAAGCCAATATTTGCGCACACTCGCGTTAAGCTGTGCGTGTATGTGTATGTGTGTGTGTGTGTGTGTGTGCGTGTGTCTGATTGTGTGCGTGTGTTTGTGTAAGGACAAGCGGCGAGAACTGAGTCTCTTTTTCGCTGGCATATTTTGCGGCTCGCTTAGAGCAGCTCGACTTTGTCTCTGTGCGTGTGTGAGTGTGTGTGTCAGTGTAAGTGTATGTGAGTGTGTGTGTGTGTGTGTGCGCTAGGATTTTGGTATTGCATGACTCACCTGCACAGTGCCAACGAGCACGACGGCTGCCCAAAGGCTACGCAGCAACAAATTACGACGCTGCGAGGCGCACATTGTTATTTCAATTTTTTGTTGCTTTTGTTTTGCTTGCTTTAGTTTTTGTTTATATATGTTTATATATATTTGCTGTTGTTGTTGTTTTTGCTTTCAGTTTCTTTGTGTGTTTCGTTAACACTTTGTGTCCACTGTATGACCACTGTTGGCTGCAACTGCAACTGCAACTGCACGAGTATGAAAACAATCAAAAAAAAAAAAAAGAGAGAGAGCAGAATGTAGAGCAAATGGCGTTAGGAGTGATAGTAGCAGTTGAGAAGCGCAGAGAAAGGCAAGCGCAATCAACGATCAAAGCTTTTTATTGTTGATGTTGCTCGAAAAAAAAAAAACTATGCTGCGGAATAGTAGTGTGCGTGCATGTGTGTGTGTGTGAATGTGAGTGAGTGTGTGTGTGTGTGCGTAGTAGTATTTTATTGTAGAACGTAGTAGAAACTCGTGGCATACATGAGAGAGCAAGCATGAGTGAGAGTGAAAGAGGGGGAGATGGAGAGGGAGAGAGAGTCTACACTCAACTCTCAACTCTGGAGAACTCTCGCCACTCGCTATTGTCTACACTCGCTGCTCTCGACTAACTGCACATCATACTGCGTGGGCCCTGGCTCAACTGAAGACAACTGAGTCGAGTCGATTTACTTATACTCTATATACTCTCTCTCTCTCCCTCTCCCTCTCCCCCTCTATTTGTACATCTGGCAGGTCTGTCGGTTTACAGTTGGGCAAAAAACCCATTCGGATGAAAAACTATTTGCACTTGGCAGTCAATCGGAGTTCGTGGAAACTTATGGAAAAACAGCTGCAGTTAGTTCGACTAGAGTTAAGCGTCGCCAGCACAGCCCACATTTAGTCACTCTCTGTCTCTCTGTCTCTCTTTCTCTCACTCTCTCACACTCGCTGGTTTCATCTGATAGAACTGCGCACGCACAGCACACACAGACACAATCGTGCTCTTACACACACACACACACACACGCTCTCTTTCTCTCGCTCTCTCTCTCGCTTTCACTCCTTGCGCCACTTGGAAAAAAAACCGTAATTTTAAATCGAAGACAGAGAGAAAAAAAAAATTGTTTTTTTTTTGTTTTTTGTTTTTTGCACAATAAATTTATATATATTTTTCTAGTTATTTATTTTCTCTTTTGTGTTAAGCTTTCTTTCATTGCTTTTGCTTATTTTTCACTTTGTTTCTGTGTTTCTTCTTCATTGATTTCGACACGCACTCGAAAAAAAAACATAATCAAATACAACAACAATTTTAACGCCGACACAAGACACGAGCCAAAAAACAAAAAAAAGTTTAGTATTTCACTCTCGCTCACTTGGTCACTCTCTCTCTCTCTCTCTCTCTGTCACTGTCGCTCTCTTTCTCTTTCTCTGTCTCCTGTGTTGTAGAATTTTGTAACTGGCACTCGCTCAAGTCCTTTAGCTGCCTTCCTTACGTGCTCTCTCTCTCTCTCTCTCTCTCTCTCTCTGTCCTGCTCTCTCTCTGTTTTGGTATATATGTGTGTACGTGTGTGTGTGAAGCAGGTTGACAACCTTGTGCTGCTCAGTCACAGTTATGCTTCGAATGCACCAGGAAACTTGCTGAGTACCTAGCGCTGCGAACGCTCACAAACGACTGCAACTGGCGCTGGCTGGACGGATAACTCGTTGGCTTTGCCGGAGTCGGTTCCCGGTTCGTGGTTCTCGGTTCGCGGACTCGGTACTTCGACCTCGAGCCATAGCTTACGGCAGATTGCGCATGCGCCTGCCCATTCGAATCGATATTAAGTGCGAAACGTTGCTTCTTGCACTTGCCACAGGGGATGGAAATTCGTAAGGGTGTGTAGGTGTGTGTATATGTGTGTGTGTGAGTGTGTGCCTGCAGGCATATGTGTTTGTGTTGCTCAAAGCAGCAGCAGCAGGTGCTCCATATGTGCTTTAAGGGTTGCTGAATGAAAAGCTCGGCTTGCACTGGAACCAGCTGCGTTATCAAGCGAACTAGTTCGTGCCTAGTGATAGCAGTTCTTAAGCAATATTTTTGAAATGTTTTATCGAATATAGTTGATTGAAATAAGTATGAATTGTTTGTCAAATTGCTTTGCTTGAACTGCAGTAGAATAATCTGAAATAAGTTTCAGCGATCCCATTGTTACTCTAAATCGAGTTCTATATCATAACTGAATGATTATTATAGTCACATTTTGAGAATACAATCAGTCTAGTTTGAGTTTATTCCAACATGCTAGAGACTATGCTGAGCAGAGTTAAAAAAATATTTATTAAAAAAAAAAATCAAAATCGTAAAAATTTTTCGGTATTGTAGGAGATATCACGAACCTTTCTATCATCCCTTTAATCAATAAAATATCTGTATGTCGCAGAAAATTCGAGTTCGAAAAATTCTATGTATGTTTATAAACACACAGAGCGGAACACTTTCTCAAAATCTGTTCGTTCAAAAAATATCGGTTAAAGTTAAGCTCACTCGAAATCGGAATATCTGAATTTATTTATTTGAGTAAAAATCCTACTCAATAAAAAATATATAGCCTAATGAAAAATGTGCATATAAAACAAATGATTTTTATGATTAAATAAAAATATATAAAATGTAATGTTATATATACAAATATCATTTTTAAATTTGTAAGCAAAATATTTTGAAATTTGTGAAAAAAAAAAATTTTAAATAACAGTCGCTAAAAAATCGCAATAATTTGAAAAAAGAGTCTATCCCCTTGAACCAAATTCATTCTCGATAATTTGGAATTCTGTGAAGTTTCGAATTATCGGGACTAATTATACCAAAATTAGTCTAAATAGTTAATAAATTTGATAACAATTACATATGTTTATTGTATTTATGATATACAATTAAATGTATTCATCAATCAAAATATTCGTCAATAAAAATTCACTCACAGCATCCTGTGATCGTAATTGCATAGATTCTATTTCAAATATAACGAATTTTCTTTCTCACATTCATTTTTGAAATATCCAGCATAACTTAAATGTTTGGTTTTTGCAATGTCTTTTTTTATAATCGAATATGAAAACTGTACGTAAAATTTATGATGCCCTATGTATAATACTATTGAAGAAAAGAGAAATAAAAAACTGAAGTATTCAAAAATGCAATCGAAACATTATGAGCTTAAGTATTGTACATTTCACCACACTCAATTCGCAATACATATATATCTATGTATATGTAGACGTATATGTATATATGTAGCATGCAATAAACTGAGATTATTTGTTTCATATGTCATATCTTATATACAGAAACATCGCTAGCTAATAAAAAATGTGAACATTGCGAAAATCAAATTCAGTTTTTCAAAGGAGTATTAAGATGTCTCGACTATGGATTCTTTATAAAAAAAAAAAAAAAAATCTTTTTTTTTCAATTATTAATATTTTTATTATTTAAACATTTTTTAGTTATAGTAAAGAAAAATTTAAATAATTTTTTTCTTTACTTACAAGAAATATAATTTGTTTTTAGCATAGCAAAAAAAAAAAAAAAATACTTAAATATGAGTAAAGATATATTAAGGAACATGCGGAACATAACTATAATTTTTCCCATCGAGCCTATACATATTATTATTTAATTAAAGCCAATAAGAAATTTCAATTTTATTTGAAAGCAGAACTATTTTTTTTTTTTTTTCAAATTTAAAACTATTTGTAGCCTTAGCTAAAATACAATTTTCTTGCAAACGGTGGAAAACTGTCTGAAGTTTAATTTGAGTGAAAATATTTTCAATATTTTATCATATATCTTTATTTCTTCAATCGTGGAGCTTAACTTAACCGATGAACTCGAGTTGAGAATATTTTCCACTCTCTTCAAAATATACCCTGTTCCAAAATAATTACGAGTATATTGGCTTCTAGAATTTTAAATATTTGTTGAGGTATGTACAACAGGAGCAGATTTCTGCTTTAATTATTATCAGCTATAATCGGACATCAGATTCAACTTATATAATGTTTCAAAAATTATTTTGTAACACATCAATTGCGGTTTTTGCAGCTATGAAACTGTCCGCTCGTTACAGTGTATCGATCAGTCGTTACTTTTGCTGATTTCATACATACTTACAGAGCGGTATGTGTCTTAGCTGCACGCTTTGTCTTGGTGTATGTCCCAGCTATGCGCTTTCCAGTGGTTTCTATCTATACTTTCGTTGAGTGTCTATCTTTCGTTAAGAACTAACTTTGTTTTCTGAGGTGAAAAGCTATCAAAAAGCCACAGAATCGCAACTTATTAAGATTGATTATATTAGAGCTGTTATCTTTTAAATTTAGGCTTTTCAAATTTAGAATTTAGATTAGAATACTTTTCGCAAGATTGTTAGATATTTTAATAGGATACATTTTTATTAAAATATTGTATTAACTGAGCTAAATATGATAAATAAATATGATATAAATTTTTAGAATATCTTTAACTCTTTCTACCCGCCAAGATGAAAGTCTAAAAATCGATTTCTAACTGAATTTTATGAATTATTATTTAGAGTTATCTGTAATCTAATATATGGCTGAATCGGCTATATACCTAAGTCAACTTAGTTTCGCGTCTTGCTGGCAATATGGCCTATGCCGTATATACACGGTATTACATGATACTTGCTTTTTAATGAGAGCTCAACTCTATCGCAACTCTCGCGTAAGATTTAATAAAGGAAAATGCTGCATTATAAAATATGAGGTCTTCATCAGGTAAAGGTCAATTCTAGAGAGCTGAAATTTCATGGGAATAGCCCGGCAACTGTTGCTGCCAACAGCGAACCCATTAGACCCGTCAGTAATTAGATCTATTCGAATCGCATTCGGCACAACGCAAAATGCGACTTATCAGCAATCGTTTGTCTACAGCAGCAGCAGCAGAGGCCGAGAGAGAGGCAGCAGCAGCTGGGCCTAGAGATCACGTTCAAGGTGGAGCACAGCTGGTTGGCAGTCGCAATATGAGATCGGCAGTGCTTGCACTGTTCTACGTTGGCTTGTGGCTCAGTTTGGGAGCTCAGGTGCTGGGCAAGCGCTATATGCGCTGCGAGCTGGCCAGGAAGCTGCTCGAGCAGCACAGCTTCGAGCGCAGCCTGCTCAGCAATTGTGAGTGACAGAAAGAGAGACAGAGAGAGAGAGAGAGAGAGAGGAGGAGAGAGAGAGAGTCTTAACTTCCGCACTTTCAGGGATATGTCTGCTGGAGCATGAGAGCGACTTGGACACAGCCAAGCTGACAACGAATCCGAATGGGTCGCGCAACTACGGCCTCTTCCAGATCAATGAACGCTACTGCCAGGAGAGTCGACGTGGCGGCGTTTGCAATGTCAAGTGTGAAGGTGAGCCGGGCTTAGCACGCCCTACTAATGCTCTGCCCCTATTAATGCTCTGACTTCATTCAAGACCTGCTCGACGAGAATCTGCGTGAGTCCGCTGCCTGTGCGAAACGTATTCTGGCTTCCGACGGATTTCGCCATTGGAATGGCTGGCAACGCTTTTGCCGCAACAGCCAGAACCTGCCCAATCTGAAGCTCATATGCGGCATATAACTCATTCAATTGCTCCCACACAGAGTCACTCTCTGCAGGAATGGGCATGTGCCTCAAATTACAGTAGCGTGCGAAATAAGCAGCTAGCTTCAAGGGAATTATGAATTGTTATGAGTGTATACGAAATGTGATCCAAGAGTTTTTAAAAATTAATTGCAAATTATTTTATTTATATGTATAACAACCAAACTATTAAGCATTGTAATTTTTCATATATTTTTGTATGATCAATATTTAATAAAATATAATATAATATATACAGACAATTCTTTGTCTAAACGGAATTTGTTTAATATTATAAAAGCTATAGAAATTATATATTATAGAAAATATATTATATTTTGTATGCTTGATTACTAAAAAAAAAAATTAATTGTAGACTTTCCATACTATAAAATAAAATTATTTTGATTGATAAACTAAAATAAACAAGTAAGAAGGCTCCAGTCGAGACTGCTCGACTAGGAGATACCCTGAACCCTCCAAGCTAATATTCTAATCATTCTGGACTTCTTTTATGCATACACGTGCACTTATAAGCACGCGCTCTGCTGACTGCGCAGTTAGCAGCGGCTGCGCTTGGGCTGCGCTGCAATGTGAGGAATATTATGAATAATTTCTTTTATAGACATACAATCTTATTGAAACTTCAGAGCGTAAGCATATGGTTAAAATGTGTGCACATTCCAAAGCACAAGTCTCTAGTACTTGAAATGCGTTTTTTACAAATTGTTGGCGAAGGGGGCGTGGTATATAAACTCTGTAGATTGCAAAATCTTTGTATCCATTAACTTTATATACAACGCAAATTTGAAGACTCCAGGTCCAAAAGTGTTCAAATTAGGCTGAAAAACAATGTCGATTTTTCGATTATTCTCGATAAAAAAGTTATTGGACGAGTTATCGAAAAAATAAGATAAACTTGTACTGCCTATGGTATACACGAGTATGCATGCCAAATTTCAGCTCTCTAGCTCTTATATCTTCTGAGTTCCTTTAGTCATACGCACGGACGGACGGACGGACGGACGGACAGACGGACAGGGCTATATCGACTCAGCTCGTCATCCTGATCAAGAATATATATACTTTATGGGGTCTGCGATGATTCCTTCTGCCTGTTACATACTTTTCACAAAACCATTATACCCTGACTTCCCATTTTCAATGGGTTCAGGGTATAAAAACCGAACTAGTTCTTTTAAAATCCGATAACGAAAGTTCGCTTGCGCACCTCTGAAATATGTTCGTGCCTTGCTCAGCATCAAACAATCTAGTAGTCTGCGTGGTTGATGTCACACTTGTATGTCAACTCAAATATGCTGATATAGCTTCAAATATATTGTAAAAACTAACCGTCTTACAATAAAATGGGAAAACGAAATTTAAAAGCTGAATCGGTAATTTTTTATATTTTTTACATTTTTACATTTTCGAATATTAACTAAATGTAAATATTAATTAATTTAAATGTGAATTAATTTAGATACTCGACGGAAGGGTTTCTCCCGACAAGAATATGCAACGTAAGTGTTAAATTTAGATATTTAATTAATATGTATACATTTATTTAATATATGGATACATTTTACATATTTTGTCTCCCAACAGCGGTTTCTGCTGCCAGTGCTACTAGCGCTGAACCGGCTCCATCTATTGCAGGAGCAGTACCACCAGAACCACCAGAACGTACTCTACCGCGTCGGCGGGTAAGTTTTCCTTTTTGTGTCAATGCGCCAGCTACCATTGATTCGTATTGCAGGGACGTCCACGTAACAGTCAGTTGAACTCGGTGGTTATGGGAGAAGACAGTGTCAATAACACGAATGACACAAGAAAAGTAATGCTGCGTTCGATAAAGAAACACAAGAAGCTTGTTGCCACTGTCAATAATGGCTTTGAACGCGGTCTCAAGCCGGAAATGATCTTAACCGCATTTCCTTACGAAAACGATCTAATGTTTGTCGTAAAATTTAAGAATCGTAAGCTGCCAGAATTGATAACTGCCCAGCAGCTGAAGGTGCTTGACATAAGACTGCTAACTCAATATTACGTAAACAATCTACGTTATCCACATAATGAGAAGCCTACGATGTAATATTGTTTAAATTGGCTTTAATTATTGCCCGAAAATAAAAATATAAATAAAATACCACTCATTTAATAAAATATAAAAATATTTCGAAACCATTAAAAAAGTTAACATCAGTTGCATCGATCGGGAGATCGGGATTCGAACCGCGACTTCTCGATCGAGCGTCATGCAGCTAACACACTACGCCACCTCACTTCTGCTAGTGGCGCTGGCAAAACTCAAATAGATTCACTGCTGCTACGCCATCTACCAAAACTAAACGAAACTAACAGCTGATGTGATTCAACGAATGTTTCTAGAAGAAGTTTGAATGTATGTGTGCACACGCATACGATGCTGTTGAAGCTGCTGCACGTGCGTTTGTTAATTGGCCAAATATTTGATTATTTTTTAATAATTTTTGACTGAACGGAATTTAATGAAACTTTCAGCATATGATCTACATATTATATTGAATATTTGAGAAATTTAAAAGAAAGAAAAATCATTCACAATTACCTATAGTGGCATCTGATTTGAACTTGAATGTTTTTACTCGATAAAAACATAACGGGATGATTTATCGAATTTTAAAAGCAAACTCGACGTCCCCGCTGTATATACGGTCATTAAAAAAAATTGAAGTCTCTAGCTCTTATATCTTCGGAAATCGAGGCGTTCAAACATACGGACAGACAGACAGACGGACAGGGCCAAATCGACTCAGCTCGTCGCCCTGATCAAGAATATATATACTTTGTGGGTCTGCCACGCCTCCCTCTGCCTGTTACATACATTTCAACAGAAGCATTATACCCTGATTTCCCATTGAAAATGGGTTCAGGGTACAAAAAGTTTGATTTATTTTAAAAAATTATTAAAATAATTTTATAATAATAAATTATATATTTTGAGTCTGATAAATAAAAAAATAAAAATAAAAAAAAAAGAAATTGCAGACTTTTCAAACTATAAAAAAAAATATTTTAATTTAAAAAAATAAAATAAAAATGTTTTTAAAATTATTTAAACCAAAAATATATTGTCTATTTAAAATATATAAATATATTATATTTAAAATAAAAATAATTGTTTTTTTTTATATAATATTAATACATACATACATATATGATTTTAATAAAAGCTTTAGTTTGAAAAAAAAAAAACAAAACAAAAACAAATATAAAACAATAAAAATGTTTTCATATATTTAACTACTTTATTTATTTATTTTATAATTATTAATAAAGGTCGAAATTTAATGCATATCATGTTTTCCTTTCTAAGTATTTATTTTTAGCTTCTTTTTTTTTTTTGCCATTCACAAAAAAGACTTTAAATTTGATTCATGGAAGTATTATAATGCGCAATACGCTTAACATAAGAGCTGGCTCGACTTTTATAGCCACTACTGTAGGCAGTTGTTTACTATCTAGTATGCACACTTGCACAGTCAAAGCTCTTTGAACATTTTGCGAGTTAATCTTTTTGTGGCTCTCTCCCACTCTCCCACTCTCTGTCTCTCACCATTTGCTCTCGCTCGTGTCGCTAGCGCTCCGACGCCGTCAGCTTATGGGGCTTTGGGGCCTCTGCCCGCTTCAGGGGGATTTCATTAAGTGACGCCAGCTGAACCGAGGCAAACGTTTGTGAAACTTTGTTCGGCTACTGCAGTGAGCAACGTGCTGTTTAGTTCGATTTGGACTGTCTGCTTTTTTGTTTTCGTTGTTCATGTTGTGATGAAATTATGACAACTAGTGCGCAGTGGTTGCATAGAACGTACTATATCACAATATATAGTATATCGCTATGTTAATATAGTATATTTATAGTAGATGCATTAATCTATGCATGTGTGCCTGAAATTGAGCCCCTGCTTCACATATCTATGTGATTCATCCAAACTATATATATATATATATATATATATATGTGTATATAGCTGTCTGAGTTGCAATAAATCTATCTGGAAAGATTGTGCTATTCAGTCTCTTATCTACAGTGTGCCAAAGCTGTTGTCTCTACAATTCAGTGGACCCAAAGTATTGAAGAGTCTTGATATGTCTCCACTATTGTATATGTACATAAAGGCCAAAGTAAAGACAAGCGAAAAGCATTGAGATATACCTGTAGTAAACGTATATCTAGTTGTGTTTGAACGAAATCTTAGAATTATGCTCCACTTGATCCGAATTGTGAAGTGATCTAATTAAAATATATAAATATGTATACATATATACATAAAAATATGCGATCAAGTGAAGGATCCTCAATCTGTCATGAATGCCATAGCTAGAAAGGACTTAGTGTTATCATTTATTTTTATACCTTTTTTTTTCAACTTTTGTTTTTATAACCTCAAAATAAAGCTGACTCAGACATATGTAAATAATTTTAGTTTTTAGAAGATAATGAAAGTCCAAAAACTAAATTGAATAAGCGTTGAAGAGTCTATGTGAAACTTTTGAAATGCTTCTCACAAATGTTTCAAAAATGTTTATGAAATAAAGTAAATAGCTAAAATATTGCTTGGGACTGATCAACTTAAGTGCATATATAATAAATAACATGCTCAAAAGAGTAACATGCTCAACTTAGACTCAGTTCATGTACCTAACCTCTAAAATTTTCAACATAACCTCAATTGTTCAACCCAGTCTCAGCAATACAATACCATCAATATATTGACCAATTGACTAATGCATGAATAGCCCAATGCACAATATATTGTGGCTGTGGAGCATTAAGTTGATCAATGAATAATGAACATGAACATGAACATGAACATGAACCAGTTCAATTAGTGCATGAACCGTTTCGCATATGGAACTGTGGAGCATTACATTGAACATTACATTATTAACAGAGAGATCATCCAATTAGAACTAAGCGACGTATGGGCTATAGAACCATCCAGAACTAAGAGGGCTTAAAATAGAATTTCATCAGAAACGCAAACGACAAGGTTCGTTTACTGATTCATGAGGTTGCTAGAGAGTTCACTTGCATATTTCACCATATTGTGAAACCCAAAGTCTACAGGAGGAAATGTGTATGTAATTATATATGGGAATATATATTTATATATATATATATATATATATATATATGTATTTCTGTATATATATTTGTTATATTATGTATGCATATGTCTGTGTGTCTGTGTGTATGTAGTTGTTCATATCAAAACGGGCTATTTTTATAAGCCCAAGCTCTCACGATTTGACTGTGACGCATTAACTGACTCCACAGCTCAGTCGAGCGCGCGCCCTCTCGCGCTCTCTCTGTTTATCATTATCTTTAGCTCGCTCTCGCTCATTATCTTGCTCTCTCTCTCTCTTTGCGGCCGGCGTCGCTGCCAGCGTTAAACGTTTACAAACGTTGACCGGCGCGTATAAAAGATGCCAGCCGGAAAGCGTTCAACATCAGTTAGAAGCTTGGAGCTTTGTGGGTCACTCAAAGAGCGATAGCAAGAGAGAGAGAGAGAGAGAGAGAGAGAGAGAGAGAGCAATAGAGAGAACAATAGATAGAGCTAGGAAGACAACACAGGAGAGCAGAGCTATTGGTATTGCAATTCAAACACATCAACAAGGATAAGCGAAGCATATTTGCCCAACATGGCTGAGGAAGCTAAACGCAATGAGCAGCTGCAGGACGCTCAGGAGGTCATCGATTGTGACATTGAGCTCGAGAAGGAGCAGCCGGAATCCACGCAGCGGCCCGTGCTGCCCAAGAGTAACAAGCTCATCAAGAAGGCTCTGAAGAAGGCGCACAAGGCGCAGAGCATGCTGTTTGAGGCTATGGAACAGCTGACCGAAGCGCAGGCTAATTATGAGGCGCAGTGCATGCTGCAGGCGGTGATGGAGCTGCATGCTAAGGATGAAAAGCGTCAGTCCAAGCGGGCCAAGAAACCCGAGAAGAAGCAAGCCAAGAAGCAAGCCAAGCAGCAGCAGAAGGAGCAGCCGAACCAGAGCCAGGATCCGAACGAGGAGAAACGCGACCGCAGCAACAGTGTCAGCTCCACATCCTCGAGCTCTTCGAGCTCCTCGAGCTCCTCCAGCTCATCGAGCAGCTCGAGCTCCAGCTCGGAGCAGGACTTTGGCCACGGACTCTTTGGCTGGCCTGGACGACACGGCCATCGTCATCATGGACGACGCGAGCGTTCCAGGTCGCCATCGCACTGGCGCAAGCATGGCCACCATGGCCATAGGCACGGCCACGGTCCGCACCATGGTCATGCTCATGGTCCGCACCGCGGTCCTCATCACGGACCCCATCACTTTGGACCCCATCACTTTGGACCCCATCACTTCGGACCCCATCACTTCGGACCCCATCACTTTGGACCGCACAATTTAATGGCCCGAGGCGGTGGCTTCGGTGGCAACCCTTGGCCAATAATGGAGAAGCAGTTTTTTCGGGGCAGCGGCCTGCCGTGGGCCTTGGATGCGAGCACGGCTTGGCCGAGGAGCCGATCGACATCTAGCTCGCGCTCCATTTCACCTGGCAAATCGGGTGCCCGACAGAGCAGGGCAGACAAACGGGGCAAGCGCCGTCAGGGACACGGACACAGACACGGAGATGGCCGCAAGGGTGGTCACCATGAGCGTCGAGTGAGTCGCTCCAGCTCGAGCTCCAGCTCTAGTTCCAGTTCCAGCTCCAGTTCCAGTTCTAGTTCCAGTTCCAGTTCCAGTTCCAGCTCTAGCTCTAGCTCTGCTAGTGAAAAGAAGCAGAAACGTCAAGGATACGGCCACCGTCGCGGTCCTCATGGACCACATCGGAAAGAATTCGACCTCGAGCTTATTGACCTCGAACAGCTTTTCCGTTCAGATTCGCCGTGCCGTGAGAAGTCCAAGAAGCACGGCAAGCACTGCAACGACAAGGGCAAGGGAAAGGGCAGAGGCAATGGAAAGTGCAAGGGAAAGGGCAAAGGAAAGGGCAAGGGCAAGGGTAAGAACAAGTGAACTGACAAGCAATGAAATGGTTGGCCTGACGCACTGCCTCCGACTCCACTGATTCCCAACGATATCTACTGAAAAACTGCCGCATTACGACCTTATTTTTCACACATTTCGCGTATATCAACAATATATATATCTTCAATAAAACGAAAAAATTATATTTAAAAATAATATGTATACAACATGTATATAATTATATATAAAAAAAAAAATAAAAATAAAATAAAAAAAAAAATTATATGATATGAAAGACTATACAAAAAAAAAATCCTATTTATCTATATATAGGTTTGTTTTGCAATTATAATCTAATGTTTATCAAAATAAATATTATAAAAAAAACAAAGCAAATAATTTAGCTTCATTTGGGAAATGGGTTTATATTAATGGGCATAAATATATATATATATATATATATGCATATATGTATGAATGTATGTATA
Source organism: Drosophila arizonae (assembly GCF_054131065.1). Classification (NCBI taxonomy): domain Eukaryota; kingdom Metazoa; phylum Arthropoda; class Insecta; order Diptera; family Drosophilidae; genus Drosophila; species Drosophila arizonae. The sequence continues at coordinate 15,088,148 of NC_142927.1, read as the reverse complement.
AATATGTATATCTTTATACATACTTTTCACAGCAAATTTTAAATCAATTTTCAGTTTTTGCTGAGCCCCAGGCTGAATAGACAATTATTTATCTAAAATAGTTTTATGCTTATTAAGCTCCAAAATAATCCACTTAATCACGCAATTTGCATTCTGCATTTGCCAACCCAAAGTATTTCAAGCTTTGACCATACTTTTATATAGTATGCCACATTAAATAATTATTTCATTTCATTTTAAAACACACAAAATTTAAATATGGAATATTTATGAAATAGAGTGATTTAGGCAGAGAGAATCGTTTAAGTTTTGAGAATCGAACATTTCCAATTTCTCCAATTTCTTATTTTTTCAGATATTTGAGGAATCTTACAAATTTTAAAAAGAAAAATTAAATAATTTGAATTCTCATATATCAATTAAATAATTGTTGTCATTAACATTAAGATATATCTAACAGGCTCTAATGCAGTTTTTCAGATCTAAACTTATGCTTAGTATTTACTGCTAACTTAAGTCCCATTTTAAATTCTTTTTAGTTCACATTTAGTAAAACAATTTCTGTTCATCTTAAGAATATATTACAAGTTTCTGAGATTCGAAACGGAAATAAGACAAATGTTACAATCGGGTGTTACCGACTGAAGAATGCTCATTCACAGCACAAACGTTGTCGGAGGATGTCTTTAGAGGACATAACCAGTAACTCAGTTTACCTTAAATAGCTTCTAAGATACTGGAAAATGAATTTTTTGATGTGCCAATGTCGAAATGGTTTGCGGACGGTTACCCAGCATAAAACCAATACGCTCATTTCACTTAAGTGAAAGAGCATAATAATCGCTTTAAATTGTGTAATGTGTTATTAGTATTAGTAATATTTCATTTGTATTAGAACTTATCGATAAGTACTTAATTACAGTGGCAAAAGCCCATTCACATATTTGCTGAGTGTCCTGTTTAAATCAAATGACGACTAGCTGTGATTACAGACCTTTGTTATAGCACATAATAATGGAAAATAGAGCAAACTCAATTACGCATTGCTTTGCATTGTAATTTGAGTGTTTTGTCAAATAGATAGATAAGAGCTAAAGCAGCGAGGGGAGTCCCGAACTATAAATACTCTAACAATAACATCAATCGTTTTGAGTATATAAGTAACATGAATGGGCTTATGTACATTCATTAATATCATGTCAATAATTTATATGAATATATACTTTAAAAAGACATTCGTAATATCATTCCCATCGAGTGCTATCACACTCTGAGTAAACACAATACATGAGCTGGCGCTTGCTTTCGTTATCGCAAACGGGAAACGGGCTTTTCCCAAATACCATGATAAATCGCAGAAAAACACATTCGATAAGTCGAAATCAATCGCTGAGTTGCTTTAGTTGTATATTTGTATACCCTCTACACACCCATTGCACAATGTGCATTGTTCAGATCGACTTGATGTTGGAGGGGCATAGGCATACCCAAGTGTTCCCAGAGGGGAAAACTGTACTCAACTGTGCTGCCTAGTCGACATAGCAAGTCACCTAACTGAGTAGAAAGTGGATTGTAATAGAGAGTATATAATAAATATATATACTGATATATGTAAAAATAAATATATATATATATATATGAAATTTTATTTTATATTTACATTCTTTATTTAATTATTAAACTTAATATCATTTTATTTAATTTTTTAAATAATATTCACAAACTCAATGCCAAGTGATTTCACTTGTAGTGCACTCATATGTGCTTGGGTACAGTTGTGTCTCGCTGTGCCTTGCTTAACTGGCGTTAAGAGCGCGCGTAAGAGAGCAAATACTGGGAACAGTTGGCTAATGCTGGGAACAGCTCCCCTTTGGGAACAGCTTGTTGGCATTGTGTGGGCACAGGCATTCCAGCTGTTTGCTGTTCGCTATGCTTGGCTGTTGGTGGTTGGACCAAGTGGAGCTTAATAATGCAACAGCCACACACCAACACACACCCACACACACCCACACACACCCACACACACTCACACATAGACAACGACGCACCGTTACACTGACCTGTTCACAGCATGAAATGTAAATACAATTTAGGAATTCTCAGATTTCACATTTTAATTGCAGGCAATGTGCGCAAGCAAAACTAAGCAACGCGGCTGTGGACAGCCACCGCATGTATAATGTATAGAGGTGGGTGTGGTGGGTGGTGGCAAGGGGTCAGGGGTTAAGGGTTGATAAGGTGCTACGGTCATGAGCTAAGCTGCGAACGTTGCTCGCGTTTCACCTGGCACTTTCTTTTTTTTTTTTATCAATTTGGTTCCCTTTTCTTGTTGTTTTTGCCGGTATGCCTCATCAACAGGTGTGCGTGGGGATATGTGTGTGTGTGCTTTAGTAATGAAAAATTTCAAAGCGAAACTTAATTCAATTCTGTGACAATGTGACAGAAGCAGGAGCCCTTTTTTTTTTGTTGTGTTTTTTGCTCTTTTTTTTTGGAATTTTTTGCAATGGGGCTTCATTGTCAGCGGCAGCGACATCAACTGTGCTGAGAGCTGTAGGAAAACTGCCAATCCGTGATTTATTTTAAGCGCACTGCTTCATTTTATTTCCAATTTACTTAAAACACAAAATAAAAATAAAAATAAAAAAAATGGTGAAACCAGCGCGAGCGATTGCGGCAGCAGCGGTGGCACATAAAATGAAATGCAGGAAGTGGATTTTTGAGCGGAAATAATTTTGCCACATGTTGGCAAATAAACACAAGCCAAGCTGGAGATGCTGTGATGTGAGCGGGCGCCAGCAGGCCACCCAGCCGGTCTATGGGCAACGGGCGGTGGCTCAAAGCCAGTCAGCCAGGGAGTCAGCCAGCCGCCTTTATCGCTAACAGCTTAAAATTCAATATAAGTGCACGATTCTCTTCCTGCTCCATTTGTGTTTTATGAGTGTGTGTGTGTGTGTGTGTGTGTGTGTGTCTGTATACAATCTCTTCTTCGTTTTGTTTTATGAATCTTTTGTGTGTGCGTGAGTGTTAAAAGTAATTTTGTGGCAAGTGTAGCTAATGCATAAGCTGCCACATAGCCTCCCCATCTCCTCCTCTCTCCTCTCCCCACGCTGAATTGAAAGCTAAGGTGAGACATTGATAACAATGGCAAGATAGTTGTTATTGTCGAGCTGGGCGTTCAGCATTTGGCCTTAATTAGAAGTTCTCCGTGCAGCCAAAAAGTATGCAGCACTCAATGAAAGCCCCTTGTGCGAGATAAGAAAACAAAGCGAAAAAGCAGCACATAATTGAAACAACAGCAGAGAAGTCAGGAGATTCGTGCCATGCAAATGGGGTTAACTGGGGCTAGCTAACAAATGAGGTGGAGAGTGGCCGTACAGGGTATGCTACGTGTGGTAAGTGGCAGTTGCATCAACAACACTGCGGTGTCTGGGTGAAGCTGCCTGACAGGCCAGAGCAAAGCAAAGCAAAGCAGAGCAGAGCAGAGCAGAGCTCGTGACGCATTTGGTATGCAACACTTGTCCGGCAACCTTAACAGTGTCAGCCAGCGAAGGCAAACACAAAAACAAACCAATACACGACCAGTTCAGTTCAGCAACAACAACTGGCTTTGTTCTGTGTGCGTGGCAACAAAAAGTGCAGCTGCCGGGACAACGCTGCGTATGCGCAATGTGAGCGCAAACAATGCAAGAGCTTGCGGACGTGCGAACGCAACTCCTGCTTCTATTTTTATTCTCTCTCTCTCTGGGCAGGGGGCGTCACTTGTGGGCGTGGCACCGGCCACAGCATAGGCGTGTTGCTGCTGCATCGTGGCAAACATTTTAAATGCAGCCGTATTCAAGCAGCTCATTCAACCCTGTCCTGTGAAAAGCTGAAAGCGGGCAGCTCAGACTAAAATATATAATTTAATATTATGTTTTATGGTTTAAATTTTATATTTTATATTTTATATTTTATATTTTATATTTTATATTTTATATTTTATATTTTATATTTTATATTCTTATATTTTTAATTTTATATATTATTCTCTTATAGGGTATTCTAATTTCGATCATGGCTGTCACATAAAATATACTTTTGCTCCCTTATTGATATTTTTATATGCCATTTCAATTGGCGCGAGGAGCGAGTGCGCTTACCCTTGTTGCATTTAAATTGCATTTAAAAGACCAATAAATATTTGACTTAAATTGTCTCTGATGAATAATTGCTAATTAATTTGTATGCAGCGTAAATGGCGACCGCAGCGTGTGGAATTAACAACAGGCTTAATTAAAACAAGACGGTTATAAATTTAAAAAAAAAAAACAATCCGATTGCCATGAAAATTATTGCGATTGCAACTAAATTAGATTTAAAGCAAATATGATTGCACAATTTACTAAAACGAAGCAAAAAACATTTGAGGAGACGTAAATAATTAAATTAGATCCTAACAATTGCCAGAAATTGCTTCATTGTCTAATTGAAATTGAATTTCTACCTTTGTTTGCTAATTCAATTCAATAAGTTAGTGAGTTGCAGATATAAGTGATAAAAGAGTTCCCAGCAGGGGCCTGAAGTAGCTGAGGCATTGATTGCTATAGCCTCTGTTTTGTTTCGTCTGCTCAAACAGATTGTGAGCCGAAATGAAATGAAAATCGTTGTGAAAACATTCATGCAAATGAATAAATAAGCAAGTGGCAAAAGAGGCTTTGACTGACAGCCCAGACGGCCTAGACGAGATAGGCGAGATAGGCTGGAGCAGGAGCAGGAGCAGGAGCAGGAATGTAGGCCGAGATGGTGTAGGCAACAGTTACATATTTACATAAATATTACACGGCTATTACTAACACAGCCAAAGGCACAGATTGTGTGTGTGTTTGCTACTTATGTGTATTTGCATGTATGTGTGTGTGTACCTTAATCTATGCAAATACATATGTAACTTTCTACCATGCATTACAATAATATGAAAATTATTTGAAACGTAATTTCAACTTAATAAATTGTCATATAAAAACGACACGTTCTCTTACAAACCGATTGGCGCACACACAGACAGCCACGCACACAGACACACATACACAGAGGCACACTCACACGCACATACTGCTCGGCAGCTCAGCAACTTGGCCAAGTGTTTAAACAGGCAGTCGAGACAGCTGCACGGGCTGCCTCATTACGGAAGCCGGCGCTGGCGAATGGCGAAGGAAATGCTGAAAGGTAGACGCATGACAAAAGAAAATGGCGGCGACAGGAAGTGAAGTTGTCGAAAGTAAATTTGCATAAACGTATGAAAAATTTTAATATTTACGACAAATTTGCAGCTAGCCCCAGCCCTCGGCAATTCGTTTGCTCACATTTCCGCATACAAGCCTGTGGGCTTGCCTGCATCTCTGTCTCTCTTTCTCCCTGTCTCTCTGTGTGTGCGTGTGTGTGTGTGCAGCATGTTAAGCGAAAACATGGCTGGAAGCCGAGCTACGATTAAAGCCAGAGCCAAATGAAGGGGCGCCCAGTTGCAGTACCTGGAAGTGAAGTGAAAAACTGAAAATGAAAATGAAATTGAAACTGAAACTGGCAATGGAAATGGGAGCCAGCACGGATTCAATTGGTAGTCCAAAGTCCAAAACAGTGGCTCTGGGAGTGGCTCTGGGCAGCCTGCCAAGTGTGGTCTAAATGAAGTTAGTACACTGAATGGGCAATGAGCAATGAAAACGTTGCCTTGGTTATGCACTTTAAGCGCATTGTAAAGCAGTCAGACATTGTGTGAGTGTGTTTGTATGTGTGTGTGGAGGTGTGTCTATTTCTCTTTCTCTGTCAATTCGCCAACTTTTTTATGAACCACATTTTTGGGTGTGTGCAAAAACTGAAATACGGAGCGAAACTGTTTTTAAGGCAACGATTTCTGTGCTAGAGCATTGCCTGCTGCATTTGCTCGTTTTCGTTTTGCATTTGAATTAACTAAAAGCCGGATGCACTCGAATTCAATTTCATATATTCATGGAGCTGTAACAATTCGGATTGCTCACGTTCCAAGTCAAGCATACAAATTCCCTTTCAGCAATAGCTAATTAAACAAGTAAGAAGGCTCCAGTCGAGACTGCTCGACTAGGAGATGACCTGAACCCTCCAAGCTAATATTCTAATCATTCTGGACTTCTTTTATGCACACATACATACACATGCACTTCTAAGCACACGCTCTGCTGACTGCGCAGTTAGCAGCGGCTGCGCTTGGGCTGCGCTGCAATGTGAGGAATATTATGAGAATGTATTTCTTGAATAATTTCTGTTATAGACATACAATCTTATTGAAACTTTCAGAGCGTAATCATATGGTTAAAATGTGTGCACATTCCAAAGCACAAGTCTCTAGTACTTGAAATGCGTTTTTTTACAAATTGGTGGCGAAGGGGGCGTTGTATATAAACTCTGTAGATTGCAAAATCTTTGCATCCATTAACTTTATATACAACGCAAATTTGAAGTCTCCAGGTCTAAAAGTGTTCAAATTAGGCTAAAAAAACAATGTCGATTTTTCGATTATTCTCGATAAAAAAGTTATTGGACGAGTTATCGAAAAAATAAGATAAACTTGTTCTGCCTATGGTATACACGAGTATGCATGCCAAATTTCAGCTCTCTAGCTCTTATATCTTCTGAGATCCTTTTGCTCATACGGACGGACGGACGGACGGACGGACGGACAGACGGACAGGGCTATATCGACTCAGCTCGTCATCCTGATCAAGAATATATATACCTTGTGGGGTCTGCGATGATTCCTTCTGCCTGTTACATACTTTTCACAAAACCATTATACCCTGACTTCCCATTTTCAATGGGTTCAGGGTATAAAAATCGAACTAGTTCTTTTAAAATCTGATAACGAAACTTCGCTTGCGCACCTCTGAAATATGTTCGTGCCTTGCTCAGCATCAAACAATCTAGTAGTCTGCGTGGTTAATGTCACACTTGTATGTCAACTCAAATATGCTGATATAGCTTCAAATATATTGTAAAAATTAACCGTCTTACAATAAAATGGGAAAACGAAATTTAAAAGCTCAATCGGTAATTTTTTATATTTTTTATATTTTTTATATTTTTTACATTTTTACATTTGCGAATATTAACTATATGTAAATTAATTAATTAATTTAAATGTGAATTAATTTAGATACACGGCGGAAGGGTTTCTCCCGACAAGAATATGCAACGTAAGTGTTAAATTTAGATATTTAATTAATATGTATACATTTATTGAATATATGGATACATTTTACATATTTTGTCTTCCAAAAGCGGTTTCTGCTGCCAGTGCTACTAGCGCTGAACCGGCTCCATCTATTGCAGGAGCAGTTTCCGAACCACCAGAACGTACTCTACCGCGTCGGCGGGTAAGTTTTCCTTTTTGTGTCAATGCGCCAGCTACCATTGATTCTTATTGCAGGGACGTCCACGTAACAGTCAGTTGAACTCGGTGGTTATGGCAGAAGACAGTGTCAATAACACGAATGACACAAGAAAAGTAATGCTGCGTTCTTTAAAGAAACACAAGAAGCTTGTTGCCACTGTCAATAATGGCTTTGAACGCGGTCTCAAGCCAGAAAAAATCTTAGCCGCATTTCCTTACGAGAACGATCTTATGTTTGCCGTAAAATTTAAGAATCGTAAGCTGCCAGAATTGATAACTGCCCAGCAGCTGAAGGTGCTTGACATAAGACTGCTAACTCAATATTACGTAAACAATCTACGTTATCCACATAATGAGAAGCCTACGATGTAATATTGTTTAAATTGGCTTTAATTATTGCCCGAAAATAAAAATATAAATAAAATACCACTCATTTAATAAAATATAAAAATATTTCGAAACCATTAAAAAAGTTAACATCAGTTGCATCGATCGGGAGATCGGGATTCGAACCGCGACTTCTCGATCGAGCGTCATGCAGCTAACACACTACGCCACCTCACTTCTGCTAGTGGCGCTGGCAAAACTCAAATAGATCCACTAACTAAACGAAACTAACAGCTGATGTGATTCAACGAATGTTTCTAGAAGAAGTTTGAATGTATGTGTGCACACGCATACGATGCTGTTGAAGCTGCTGCACGTGCGTTTGTTAATTGGCCAAATATTTGATTATTTGTTATTAATTTTTGACTGAACGGAATTTAATGAAACTTTCAGCATATGATCTACATATTATATTGAATATTTGAGATTTAAAAAAAAAAAAGAAAAATCATTCACAATTACTTATAGTGGCATCTGATTTGAACTTGAATATTTTTACTCGATAAAAACATAACGGGATGATTTATCGAATTTTAAAAGCAAACTCGACGTCCGCGCTGTATATACGGTCATTTAAAAAAAATTGAAGTCTCTAGCTCTTATATCTTCGGAAATCGACGCGTTCAAACATACGGGCAGACGGACAGACGGACGGACGGACAGACGGACAGACAGACAGACGGACAGGGCCAAATCGACTCAGCTCGTCGCCCTGATCAAGAATATATATACTTTGTGGGGTCTGCCACGCCTCCTTCTGCCTGTTACATACATTTCAACAAAACCATTATACCTTGATTTCCCATTGAGAATGGGTTCAGGGTACAAACAGATAATTGTTGTTGGGCTTAGCCAAGGGAATGGAATGAAAGAAATGAATTGCCATCTGTATCTGTATCTGTATCTGTATCTGTATCTGTATCTGTATCTGTATCTGTATCTGTATCTGTATCTGTATCTGTATCTGTATCTGTATCTGTATCTGTATCTGTATCTGTATCTGTATCTGTATCTGTATCTGTATCTGTATCTGTATCTGTATCTGTATCTGTATCTGTATCTGTATCTGTATCTGTATCTGTATCTGTATCTGTATCTGTATCTGTATCTGTATCTGTATCTGTATCTGTATCTGTATCTGTATCTGTATCTGTATCTGTATCTGTATCTGTATCTGTATCTGTATCTGTATCTGTATCTGTATCTGTATCTGTATCTGTATCTGTATCTGTATCTGTATCTGTATCTGTATCTGTATCTGTATCTGTATCTGTATCTGTATCTGTATCTGTATCTGTATCTGTATCTGTATCTGTATCTGTATCTGTATCTGTATCTGTATCTGTATCTGTATCTGTATCTGTATCTGTATCTGTATCTGTATCTGTATCTGTATCTGTATCTGTATCTGTATCTGTATCTGTATCTGTATCTGTATCTGTATCTGTATCTGTATCTGTATCTGTATCTGTATCTGTATCTGTATCTGTATCTGTATCTGTATCTGTATCTGTATCTGTATCTGTATCTGTATCTGTATCTGTATCTGTATCTGTATCTGTATCTGTATCTGTATCTGTATCTGTATCTGTATCTGTATCTGTATCTGTATCTGTATCTGTATCTGTATCTGTATCTGTATCTGTATCTGTATCTGTATCTGTATCTGTATCTGTATCTGTATCTGTATCTGTATCTGTATCTGTATCTGTATCTGTATCTGTATCTGTATCTGTATCTGTATCTGTATCTGTATCTGTATCTGTATCTGTATCTGTATCTGTATCTGTATCTGTATCTGTATCTGTATCTGTATCTGTATCTGTATCTGTATCTATATTTTGTATAATGAATAATTCATTTGAATTTCTTAAATTATACACAAATCCATCTGTATAAGTAAATATCTATTGTTGTATATAAAATCTCTATGTACTTCTCCTGTCTATCCCTTTTTCTCTAAAATTGTGAAATGCGATTCGTCACAGCTAATGGGAATGCTCTCTAGGCAAGAACACTCAAAGCATAAACAAAATGCGGGAGGGCAACAATTTTGTTTATTGCCCGAACATTCGTGATCAGATCTATTGGGCACTGGCATCGGTCTGGTTAATTGACGCATATACCTAAGCTCATTATATCAATAGCCATTAGCAATTAGCGCTGTCATTTAAATGATTTTTTAAGTGCCAAGTGCTTAGCTTATTGTTGATGCCCTGTAAATGTGAAGAGTCGAATGGCTTGAGATGAACTATGCATACAAGATTGTATGCATATGTATGCAGAATGTATCTATCTAAAGGTAAATGGTGCTATCGATGATATTTAATCAATCGATTCTCTAGACACGCTCACCGGTTTGCTTTGACTAGGGTATTTCAATGCAAGCAGTTGTTTACTTAGTTACTTAGTCCAGCTCTCATTGAAAGAAAGCCGATTTCGTGCCACGTGGTCGTTTTGATTGCCTTCGTTTACTGGCAGCATATTCTCGTATAATTGGGAAAAACTTTAGTTGTAATCGTTTTAATTTGTGTTCGCTGGCTTTTAATGGTGCCAGCGAATTGCTTTTCGATTGCTTTTGCGACCATTTAATTGCTATGGCAGGCTATTTAATTGTCCAAATGCTATGCGGCAGTCATGCATGTTTAAATATACATATATATGTATGTAGCTTAAAGAGAGACAGATTTGGGATCGATTTCGATTGGGTCACTCACCATTTTAGTAATACTTTACAACAGCATCCACTGATCATCATAACGACCCTTCCATAATGTCCATTTCACTCTCACATAATTATACTCGTCTTTCTCTCTCTCTCTCTCTCTCTCTCTCGTCCTCTCTCTGTCGTGTAGTAATAATAAGACAATAAAAGCCAGAAATCAGAATCGGTGAGCCAAGATGCAAACTCACTCGAATAACAGTTAACCGTCAAGCAACAACTAAGCAAACACTCAGACTACTGTAATATTTTGATGAACTCTTTATATTTTTCTGCCTTGAGCTTCTGCTCATTTCGGCTGCTCATATATCTCTGATTTTTATTATTCAATTTCGTTTCCGCTTAAGTCAAACACAGGGTGCCTATATCTACATATATGCTATGTATGTTGGTGTATATGTACATATGTATGTATGCAGAAGGTATTGACAGAGTTTCCAACGCGCTACGATCGGCGATGGATCGTATTACATATGCGCTGGTGTGTTTATATATTTCTATGTGGTCTTTTAATGTATATATGGGTATTTGTATATTTGCATTTATTATGACAAAGTGACACAATATATTGACTGAACGTTATACCCTTTAGTTGATGGTTATAGCAATGATAAGACTAAGAAAATTGAATATTTTATGCATAAAACAATATCACGTCACAATGTCATATATTATATATAGTAAATGGATACACACTAATCTACATATAAAACATAAATATATCACATCAGCCGTACAATTGCAGTTGGCTACTTGAGAGTGAATATTATGAGAATGAATTCAATTCTCTTTTACATCTGCTTAAATATAATGGAAAACTTTAATATCAGCGAGACTTTTGAGACAGTTGGAGGCAATCACAAGTTTTATTTTATTAATTTCACATATGTAAAGCTGTTTGCCTTCACAGTTATGCAAATGGACAAGGAAACTATGTATATAACTATGTGCTATATGATGTAATATAAGTATGTATAGTACATATATATAGCCACAGCTACAACTATGGCTGCCATTCGTGTTGATTTACGGGAGCTTCATTATGTTCATATACCTTGTCAAAGGGCTTATTTTCAGTGTTTACCAGCCGGGATTACATGCCACCTATCGCAGTATGTGCAGCACATTGATTGAGTGGATGCATGGCTTGTTGTTGCTGTTGCTGCGCTTCCCTTATATGTATAAGCCAATTGTCCTACCTGACTGATTGTAATTAAAACTGTTTAACGTGTTGACAACGCTCTCGTTCTCCCTTCCTCTCCCTCGCTCTCTCTTTCAGCTTCGCTCCTTCACTTGAAATTAAGAACACAACACAATTAATTGTGACTTATGTAAAGTGCATCGGGCAATGCAATGCCTGCTTTTGTCTGTCGTCAAATTGAATTCCGTATTACGAGTGGCTGCATTAATTAAATTATTTACCTATGATTTACCTATTGATGTGCACTGAATGACGATTGCCGTACAGCCAGGTGGGGGGTAAATATCCAATGAAGTTGCATTCATTGCCGGGATTTATGATTATTAAGAGGAACTGCATCGATTTGAGTGCTTATAGAAATCCAATTATTCAATTAGTTTGCACTACAAATTGCAATTTATTTGCAGCTCAAAGACAACGCACACGCACTCACCTGCTGCCACGCCCACATGTGACATGGCTGCAGTGATGAATGCTCAACATTTGACCTGCGAGTCAATCGTGCTGTGCTGTGGCCAAGCCAGTGCCAATGCCCCAATTGCATTTGCCAAGGGCGGCCAGGTGCAGGCTGCGACTCCTAATGCCAGGCATAAATTACCTGGTCGAGTGGCCACGCCACACGACAGACAGCCGGCCAGCAGCTGACTGGGGAGCAGGAAAAGGGAAATGGGAGCAGGTGGCCAGAGCACTTTGCTTCAAGTTTTATGATATTGCTCAAAGCGAATTACAGCCCCCAACGAACATAGTAAGGCGAACAATATCATCATGCAGCTGCAGGTGTGCTAGCTCAGGTTTACTTTCAGTCCTTCAGCCTTCCTATTTGCGTCTCAGGTGTGAGACTTCACTTATGGGAGATACTCTGGAAGCATTTTGCTTTCAAATATGACTTCGTTAGGTGCAGCATAGAATATAATACTGAATAATAATAATATATATATATTATTATTACTATAAAGTGATAATCATTTTCTATTTTCTATTTTCCATTTTACTTGCTCTTAATATAGACCCGCGGACTGTCTGTCGCTCACACAGTTTTGACTCTTGTTTTCTAAGCTTCGCTATTTTCTCTCTTGTTTCGTATTAAAATATTTTACTAACTCTCGTTTCGTTTATTTGCTTCAAGTGTCTCATTTTGTCTTTCTCTATCTCCTTCACTTTCTCTATATCTATCTCTGCCTATGTCTATATATCTGTCTCTTGTCATTTATCTCCCTCTTCCTTTCTCTCCTCATCTCGCTCTCTCCTATCCCTCTATGTAGGTCTCGCTCTCGATCTTTCTATCTCTCTCCATTTTAGTTCTGTCTCTATCCCTTGCTTTAAGTCTCTCTCTTACTATTCATCTATATATTCTATCTCTGTCTTCCTCCCTCTTACTCTATATCATTCGTTATTTATTTATTTTACTAACTATTGTTCAAGCTGTCGACGTTTCTCTCACTCTCTCTACCTATTATCTTATCCCGCACTGCTTACTCGCAGAGCACTTCACATTTCTGAATATTGCCTTTCTATGCGATTCTCTTGTACTCAAGTGCCAATTGAGAGTCTTTTCTTTCCTTTATTTCGCGAGTGTAATCATAGTTGACCTGCTTTACGCTTGTGCCTTGGCATTCAGCCAGCAGAGGTCAATGCGATATTTCGGGAATGCATAAATTCCACCAGATTTTCCTCGAGGGTGAGTTTGAGCTCAGCTGCAAGCGCTAATCTATTGCTCCATATGCTCCCCCAAAATCAAACAGACGAATTCGTGATTAATTACAGTTGCAGCTAATCAAGGAGATGAGCCACATCAGTTGTCGCAAACGCGTTGCCAGTGATCCCAGTGGACTCATATGGATGTGGGTGACAGCTCGGATGGCATTTTAATTAACCGAAAGCGTTTTAATGGGCGCTTGTTTAATGACAGGACACAGGACATGGCATTGGATCGTCAGGCCGACGGATGCCGCGTGCCGCGTGCCAAGTGCCGAGTCCTGGGTCCTGGGTCTCGGCTCCTAGGCGCAAGTTGGAACATGTCATTTAAGTACATAATTTCATTTAAATCTTGACTAAGCCTGCAATGCGAACAGTCGAAACAAAGGACATTAAATTGTAATGAGGCAGCCGCATAGCAATTTCCATTTTTCCCGATGGCAAGGACAAGGTCATGCGCTTACCAAGCCGCTTAAAACGTTAACTTATTATTTTTGCTGTTTTTTTTTTTTGCCTCTCATTCTGTGTGTGTACTTCTTTTCGGGTTTTCAGAAAGGCAACCAGAGGAAAAGTGGGAGTGGCAGCAGCTATGGGGAAATTGCTTTCAATTATGTGGGCCGAGTCTATGACGGGTTCGTCCTTTAGACTAAACAAATGTTTGAAGTTATAATTGAGGCGACATACTTATCATGCTTCGAAAGACTGAGCGCCCAGACGCATGTGAAAGACTGCGCACTTAAATACACTGTAGCGCACATACATTGAAGGCGTCGAGCTGCTGCTGCTGCGCTGATAATCGACTCGAGATTCATAAGAGTCATTAACAAATTCCGTAATCGATCGAACTTCCAGCTCATTAATTGACTCTGAACTATATTTGGCTTATGAGTGCATAGAGATCGACATCTGTATATAGTGATGTATATCGTATTTGCTTAGCCAGCTTAACAGATGGCAGCAGGCAAAGTGAGCCACGTGCTAATTGCCAACGTGAACGAGCCTTCAAAGCGAAATCCTTGCTCAGTTGGCAGACAGACTGCGCTTACTGCTTACCGCTTACTGCTGCTCCTCCTCGACGGCCAAATCGAAATGCTGGCAATTACATTACGCATACGACACGTTTGCCGAGCGCAGCGTCACGCATACGCCACATACACCCAGACATGTCTGCGCGCGCGTGTATGTGTGTGTGTGTGTGCGTGTGTATGTGAGTGTATCACTCAGCTTGTGGGCTGTAAATGGCATAGCATCTACTTAATCAGACAATTATGTGCCGCTAATATTGATATAATCTCAAGCTTAATGCTTTTAATTTAGCTCGTTAGCAGCCGAGGGCCTACGTACATATATACATATATATACACATATATACATATATTATATATGTCTGCATTATATTCTGTTCTCATTCATCTTTTTTGGTCTTTATTGAGTTTCTTCCTGCATGTCTGAAATATGATCGTCGGCTGGGTTTTTTTTTTTTTTATACCCTGAACCCATTGAAAATGGGAAAACAGGGTATAATGGTTTTGTGAAAAGTATGTAACAGGCGGAAGGAGGCGTGGCAGATATACTATAAAGTATATATATTCTTGATCAGGGCGACGAGCTAATTCGATTTAGATTTGCCCGTCTGTCCGTCCATCCATAAGTCCGTCTGTCCGTGTGTTTGAACGCGTCGATCTCAGAAGATATAAGAGCTAGAGACTTGAAACTTTTTCCTAGGTCCGTGTATACCATGCGCATATCGAATTTTGTTTTAAAAATCGATAACTTGCCCCATTATTTTGTTATCGATTAAAATCATTATCGAAAACCAGTAATAAATTTATATCTCCTACATTTTTAAAGTTGGAGTCGCCAAAATTTTAGTAAGCCACCACTGCAGCCAATGCGTGTTTATGCGTGCATGCGTATGTCTGTGTGTGTGTGTGCATAATAATAATAATAATTATTGAAATATCAGTTGCTCGAAGGGTTCAGGGGATCTCGTAGTCGGGCAGTCCCAGCTAGAGCTTTCTTACTTGGTTTTTTTTTTTCATCTCTTGCTTGTTGCTTTTCATTTAAAATTTAAATTTGCAATTTTCATAACAATTTATGTAACTTTCGGAGCGTAAATAATTTACTTTTGTTTGTGCTGGCAATTTAACTTCTCGCAGCGAGCTTCGCTTGTGCCATTGCAGCTGAAATTATAATTATAATAAAATTTCAACAACGAACATTTACAACTTTTGCCACTAACTAGCAAATTAAAATATTCGGCTCACGGTTTGCATTCTAAGAGTTCTGCGGTGAGCTCGTGGGTGAAAACTAGCTTTTTTAATAACTCCAACTCTTATGTGGCTAAAAAATTAGCAATTTGTTTAGATTCAGCTGTTTATAATGAAAAAGTTCCAGTGCGAGAGAATTTTGATATATTATGGGAAAGCTAGAGATGGAGATAGGACGATGGAATTGGGATTGCTGTAATGCCCCCAAACCTCCCCCAGATAAATAGAAAAATACCTTTCCAATGTACAAATCGGGGTAAATTGGTTAAGCTCTTTATACTCATGCCCAATTATCATATTGCTGAAGAGCACCGCTTTGACTGCTTGAAATTTAGGATATACGCCACAACCTGATAAAGCGCCCATTAAGAGCATGACCAATTCGGAAATGGTTTATCTAATATCGCTGAGCTGCTATCCTTGAGAACTCTTGGAACTTCATATTTGGAGTGGATAATCGCATTGATTACTAACAAAATGCGGTGGCTATATCTAAGCTCTTTAGGGGGTGTGAAAAATATGTCATGGATAATTATGGATATCAACCACCTAACACTCCTTAAGCTTCACAATGGAACAGTTAAACTAGCGAAGAGTCCTCCTTCTTCGATTGAGTATTCTGAGATATTCAGCAATCGACTGCAAGACTTGTATTTCTTTAATGTATATGGTAACAAAAAAAAAAAAAAAATAAATAAATAAAATAAAATAATAATAATAAAAATTGTTTTCTCAAATTGACTTTCTCATCTAATATCCACTACTCTCGTACATATCTCTTGCAACCTTTAATTGCCCTGCTCTGTCTAGTACTGCACGCTCTCATAATGAGTTCATAACATAAGTTCGTATCTACTTTGTTTGCTCAATACGATTGCATTTTCATTTTTGTTTCACCAGCCTTTTAAGCACTCCCATGCACCTCAATACTTTGTCACTGCAAATTAGTTAATCTGAAAGCACTGTGAGAAGCGCATAGAAGAGCAGCATGAAGAAACTTGATTTCTCTTTTTTGTATTTGACGGCGCAGCATGGCATCAGCCTCAGCGGAATTTTGTATCAAAGCACCTGCACAGCGGGCATTATCCGGCTTTGTCTGTGCCGCGATTTTAACTTTACCCTTTCTGAAAAACCTTTTGCCAGTGATAACTTGCTCGTTGCAAAAAAAAAAAAAAAAAAAAAAAAAAAAAAAAAAAAAAAAAAACATTGTAATCTCCTTTTTTTGTCAACTACTTTGAACTCGCAGAGTGAACGAGCAGCGCGTACCAAACCCATTCGATTGATTCCCATTATGTTTGAACTACACTTCAACTACAATCAGATCTCTTCTAGAGCTTTTATTTGTTCTGCATTTTTAATGCGGCTCCACCAACTACCAAGCGAATTGCGAGATAGCAAAAACTAAGCTAAATCATTGCATTGCCGCACACAAGATAAAACTTGGCTTCAATGTAAGGCGAAGGCAAACACTTAAATAAATTATTTGTCAACAAGACAGATATAATTGCTGTTCGTAGGGCATACCCCTTGCTGGCCAAACGGGTGGAAGGGGGGAGGGGGAAGCATACAGCCCCTTGTTATCGTGCGTGAATTTGTCTGGACGCCCAGGACATTAAATTAAAATTCGCTTAACGTCTGCTTAAGCATTTGGCTTTTGCATGAACCTTCATATGAAATGCGGAAATATATGCTCCAGCTACCCTGTAAGTATGCAGTTACTTGCTGCTGGGTATATGCGTACGATGGCTTAACTGGAAGCGATTTCACCCGATAAAGATAGCCACAGAGCTGCTTTTGTTGCTATCGATAGCTTTGTTATCGATATGTTTACTAACTGTATAGCTTACAGTGCATCGGCTAGTCGTGCATACCCCTATACGCCTGAGCTCTAGACTACCCACTGAAAGCGAGAGATAGTGGCAGAGCTGTCTATCGATAACTACATATGCTATCGATATGTTTACTAGTCGTGCATACCCCTCTACACTTGAGCTCTTACCGCTGTTGAGCCAAGCACAAATATGCCATACACCCGGCTTGCTCCGTCTCCTCCCAGGCAAACTTTAGTCTAGTCTAGTTCCTGTTCGCTTTTTATACAGAAACAGCATAGGCAAATGCACACACACACACACAAACATACGCACACGCACACGCACACGCACAGCCACACGAAGGGAACAATAACCAAGATAAGTAATAGCAAATTTCTGGCCAAGTCCGCAATGTGGAATGCCTCGTACGCAAGATACCCGACTGCACTCCTACGACTAGTTATACCAGTTGTGCTGCTGTTGTTGTTGGTGTTAGTGGTGCTGGTGGGGGTTGTAGTGGTGCCGCCTCTATTGGTGGTTGTTCGCTCTGTCGGTTTTTGTCGGCTTTACTGGTTGCCTGACTGCACGTACTGAGCTCCACAAATATGTATCTCCTAATTACTGCTGCGGAAAGTCATGCGGCGTTTGCTGCTGCTGCTACTGCTGCTGCGGTAATCATGATTTAAGCGCTAAGCTCCTTTCCACTTATATCCTCACACTCGACGCTCGATGCTCGCCCCATCGCTTTAGCTCGACTTCAATTTTCCGACACACGCTTCATATGTGCGCTACGTGCTGTTGAAGTTCAAGTAAATCACATGAAAGTCTTCGCATGGCATGCACCAAGCCGTGAAGTGTCGCGCCTTTAAGTTTGGATAGCGGTCCAGGGTCAGCGAACGCTACCAGAAGGCCCGCCCCCTCCAGCCCCCATCCCCCGACGGCTGCATATTAAATATGCAAGCGGGAAATTTTCAAGTGTTTAACGGGCAAAGGCCATAAAGGCGTTTAAAGCAAATACGATAAATTCAATTTGTAACTAACGCACACACACACACGCACACGCACATGCTGGGGTTAACTGCCGGATGGGAGTGCTGGAAGAGCTGGGCGGGCAGGCAGTTGGCCGCAAAGAAATGCCAATAACAAAATAGGCGCGTTACGGCAGATATTTGTGCGCTGGCCCCCACCCTTTTACCCTCCCACCATCCCACCACCCAGAACCGAGCCATAGCACCATATTGAGCGAAACAACAAAGGAGGCTGAGGATGGGGCTTCGGGGCACAGCTGAAAGAAATAACAACAAAGCCATTTACGTGCAGCAGGGCGAAATCTTTGAAGAAACCCAATGGGCATGCCAACAGCTCAAAGGCGAAAGCATAGAGCGAAAGAAGCGAAAGAGCAATGGCGAATGGAATGGAAATTCAAATACGAAGCTAATAAGTACCCTATATACAGAGCAGACTCACTCTCTCTTTCTCTATCTCTCTCTCTCTCGCGCGCTCTCTCTCTCTCCTTTCTTTGCATGACCAACAGTCGTGCAGGCCCGATCCACAGAGCCGGCAGCTTACAACTGGAGTAGAGCCTCCAGATTGATTACCATTTTGGTTCAACTTTAGTCAAGGGCATCTGCCAGTCGTGCATGCCCGACCAGAGTCTTTGTGCCTTGCTGCGTGGAAAAGGTAAGGCCAAAGGCAAGGCCAAATCGTCGAAAAAGGATAGCAGAGCACATGTGAGTCAAGGATATTTCCAGCGTTATCAAACTGCGTGCACAAATACACATAAATGCGTATACGAGCGCGTGTGTGTGTGTTTGTGCGTGTGTATTTGTATCAAGCTGTTGGTATTTTGTTATTGCCTCGAGTGATTTACAGTAAAATTTGAATACGCAGCAGCTAACCCACCTGCAGGCGGGCAAACACATCTAACCGGAAGCGGAAGTGCTTCTAGCTGTAGCTGCTGCTGTAGCTGTAACTGTAACTGAATAAGAGCTGAGTTTATCCATGCCATTAGCAGCAAGTTCATATGTTAACGAGCACTCAATGTGCATTACCTGGCTGCACCTGGCGCCGCACGCAAAGCCATTGGCCATTTTGATATTTTAAATATGAATTTGGGCAATTGCCTAGGGCTGCTTCCACTGCTGCCGCCACTGCTGTGGCGAGCGGTGTTGACTTACATCATAAATATAAATCACTTCAGGTGCTCCGCATGCGACTTGAGTCCGAGCCCCCGAATTCCACATGACAGCTCGAGCCGTGCCCAATTCAATTGCCCGTCCACTGATTCTTGATCACGTTCCAACGCACAAAAATGCAATTATAATGCCTGCATGTGAGCCACATATCTGTCAGCTCGTTCCCACACACTCTTTCTCTCTCTCTCCTTCTCTCCCTCTCTTTTCTTCTGAGCACAAAGCTGAAATGCAGAGATTGCTGCCAACTGGCAACTGGGAACTGTAGGAAATTGTCAATTTATGGGGGCACATCAAAAATTCTAGCTCATCAACTATCACTGATAGTCAAAGGGTTGTTTTAGCTCATGTTCCAATTTTAATTCTTATTCATCATCTTTTCACATCCCAAGTTGAAACAATTTTTGGGACTTTCTCGTTAACTTCCTGATTTATATAGGAAAAATTCTTCATCTTCTCTCTTCTTGACTTTTGATACTCTCGACTATTCAACCCACTATTATCGACTCTCCTATCGATGGCTCTTAAATAACTAGCCTCATTATCTCTTATTCATATTGACTGAGCCGAGTGCATGTTCCAGTCGAGCATTGCCGACCAGCGCACTCTTGCGTGTTTTATTTGTTCTCTTTGTATGCGATAGATGAAAATATATTCTATGTACGTCAGTAACGTATGGCAGACCTATTGCTAATTGGCTCAGTGGGCAACGTCCTTCCAATGCAGTCTTCCAAATTGACCTTTATCCTTATATTTTATCATGCATACAGTGGCCAACGAGTCGACTGTCATCAATGCCATTCGCAACTAATATATGAAAATATATGACAGATATTTACTGCTTCCAGCGAAACACATCAATGTCTATCCACGTTACAGTGGGGCTAAATCAATTCGTTCCGCCTGGTTTTCAGTGTGTTAAAGTAGAGCATTGCCGAGTCTCTCTATGTATCTCAAGCCACTTGAAATGATTCGTAGTCAGGCCAATATAGTAGGTATCTATATAATAGCCTGAACTCGAAACTAAACTTCATTTGCGCTGTGCTAGAGTAGAGTACATCCAAATCAACAACATCTAATTGGCCTGAGAGCGTATTCATCGGAGTATTCAATTCGTGTTCCAACTGCCTATCTGTAGCTACTTGAGCATATTTCCGCGTATATAGTAGATGATTTGAAGTCAGGTCGTTGCTATGGCAAGTCAAATTAGAAGATTTTATATATTATTGAGTGGTACTCACGGATATGGCGACTGTCTGAAGAATGTTTTGAGCATTTCCCAATAAAAAACAAGAGGAAAAATAAAGAAAAAACTTCAATGGACGGCAGGAAATCAATTTAGCCGAATTTTACAAAAGAATTTTCCGGGCTGGGCTGAGCGGAGGAGGGTGACCGTACAGTCGGTGTTTCGCTTAAAGTCATTCAACTTGAGTCGAAGCCGAGGTGAAGTGAACTACTAATTGTTGCCCAAACGACGAAAGGACGAATCACAGGAGGAGCCAAGGAACAGCAACGATAACAAGGCACACGAGGACAAAGCAACAATCACTGCATATATATATATATATATATATATATATATATATATATATATATATATATATATATATATATATATATATTATATATATTTTTATATATATAGATACTCATAATCAAATAAGGACACAATCGAAATCATAACCACGGCGGAGCCAATGGCACAGCGCAGGAATTAATAGACACAACAAAGCTCATAAATAAATCTATGAAACTGATAAGGAAATTGCATTTGTGTAGGCGCAGCTGGAGGAATGGCAACCAGCAGTGTATCTATATATCATATGAGATATGGAACATATGTATGTGTATTTGTACGTGTGTATGTGGAGCACGCATAAAAGTTAATGACTTTTGACATCTTTCGCTGCAAGTCAATGGCCGCAAGTCAAGACAAGAAATTAAATCAAAAAGCATAAAAACGAAACCAAAAACAAGAAACAAAACCAAAACGCGTAGTTAAGACCATAAAACAAATTTTATATTGCACTTTAGTAAGCGGGGATAAGGCGAATTTGTTGCAAAGTTTGTTGATAGATCATAAAATATACAAGTTACATTAGATATACCATAATATGGGCTTGAAAATGTGTATACAAATTAATAGAGATATTTAAATTAAATTGAAACATATAAAAGATAATAATAATTAATTGTATTCAAATAATACAAAATAAATATAAGCAAACATTCTATGAGTATAATAAAATATGTAAAAAATATACAAATTAAATAAAAATTATATTAAATTAAATAAATATAGAAATTAAATGAAATAATAAATTAAAAATAATATAAATAAATATGATAGAGAAATATATAATAATAAAAAAAAAAAAAAGAATAAAAACAAATATTTCTAAAAATTTATATACAAATTAAATTAAATATTGATAGAAAATAAAAAACTACAAGTTAAATAAAAGTAAAATAAAATAATAAATTAAAAATAATATAAATAAATATAAAAGAGAACTATAAACCAAACTTATAAATTATTGAAATAAAAAATAAATTAAATTAAGTATAATAAAAAAAAAAAATAAAAAAAAAATATATATAAATATATGTTTATAAATTTATATACACATTAAACTAAATTAAATATGGATAAAAAATTTAAAAAATAATTACATATTAAACTAAATTTAAATAAAATAATAAACTAAAAATAATATAAATATATACAAAATATAAGTATAAACCAAATTTATAAATGATGTACATATTACATATTATGAAGTCTACATTTGAATCATAATTACGAGAATATACTTTTTGAAAAATATTAACAAAAGTAAGTTTCAAGAAATTTTAGGAGGAATTGGAAAATATTCCATAAGCATTTATATTTATTTTATCAATTATCGATGCTCTTTCAGGCCAAAGAGCATCAGAGATTCGATGCTTGCCTAAACGGCAGGGCAGCGCCAAGTTGTGATTGAGTGACTGACTTGGTTAAGCGGTAGCCAGCTAGCGAGCGAGCGAGTGAGAGTGTGAGTGTGTGAGTGAGTGAATGAATATTTCGTGAGTGTTGCGCTAAAGTGTCAAACACCCAAAGCAACCGGGTCGAATACAGCAACAGCTGAGCGCGGACCAACAATGCAAGAGGCCAAGTGGACAACAAAGCGCCGTTCCCACTGCTCATATGATGAAAAGCAAATAGCAGCAGCAACAACAACAGCAACAGCAACAACAACAGCAGCAGTAACAGTAATACTAGCTATGCAAACCGCGTCGGCTGCAGGGGCGATGTAAACAAATGGGAATGCGCAGACGCACGGATAACGCCAACGTTTCGGATAAGCGGATAAAGCAGCAGTTGCGGATAAAACAGTGCTAGCCTGCTGGGAACAGCAGCAGCAGCAGCAGCATAGGCGCTAAAAACAGCGAAAGCGGCAACAGCAGCAGCAGCAGCAGAGGCAGCAGAGGCAGCACTAGCAGTAGAAGCAGCAGCAGCAGCAGCAGCAGCCACAACCAAAATCGTCGCCTAGAAAACCGTTTCGAATATAACCAACGAAATTTGTTTGTTTTGATTCAGTCGTTTCGGGTGTTTAAAGGCGAACGGACAGCCAGGAGCGAGCTGCTCAGCGTAAAAGGCGTTTCTCCCACTCGGCATTAACATTAAACAAATAAACCAAAAGCCAAACGAACAAAAAAGCATAAATAAAAAATAAAAGAAACACATAAATAGTTTTTCTAACAAAGTAACACATAGTTTTTTCTAACAAAGTGCGTAGTCAAAAATTCCTTTCAATTTATGCTTTTTTTTTTTTTTTTTTTTTTTTTTTTTGCGGCCCCCCACAAATGCGGCACATCAAAAAAACTAGACAAAAATAAATGTTTTCAAAATGTTTATTTTTGTTTAAATCTTTCGAACAATTGCTAGAAGAAGAAAAAACGAATTTATTCAAATCTGTAAAAAATAAAACAAAAACAAGACAATATTTTACTCGATCTTTTTTTTTGTATTTCTTTGGTGTTAAAGTGCAGTGCTTCACATAATATTCGAGGGGCAGCTGAAAACGCTATTCACAGGTAAATTATTACGAATATTTTTCCAAAAATTTCCACAGCAGTCGCAATTGTTGGCAGCTCAGACAATCGCTGTCGCTGTCTGTCCCTGCCCCTGCCCCTGCCCTTGCCCTTGTCTAACCGCAATCATATTTAGCTAATGCTATTTATGAAATCTCTAGACAACTATTTCCGGAGTGAGGTGTGGGCTGCTGCTACATTACCTGGCAGGTAAAGTTCTTTATGCTTTGTCTTCAAAGCGGAAAGGAATTTGCCATTGGCACCTCCACTATCGCTGCTATGTTAGAGAGCCATACAAAGACTACCACACACACATAGATTCCATACAAATATCGCCAACACAATTCACATTCAGCAGAAACTAATTAGCAAATGCCAAATATTTATTTTTAATTAACGTCTCTTTGTCTGCTTTTGTTTTTTGATTTTCAGTTAATTTCGTGAAAAATGTATTATTAGAATGCCTTTTTGACAGGCATTTTCCATTTTCAATTTTCCACCGAGGCACGCGCCTAGAAAGGTTTCTTAATTCAATTAAAAACTTTAATAAAAACAAAAGTTTTTATAGCGCGCAAAGGCGACTTCATGTAATATATGCAAGAACGTGCGGCCGCCTGTTTTTAATCATTTCTCCCCACCTATGTGGCTTGTATCTGCTGCTTCTTCTTCTTCACTTACTTTTGTTAATTTTGACCAGCTTTATGGGCACAAAGAAAGATGTCTAAATGAATGCTTTGCGTACAAGCCTCAATGGAAACTCGATGCAGGCAGGCAGCATAAACTATATCCTTAGATATCGGTCGTATTGATATGGTCGTACTCATATAGTAATAGAACTGAAATTCAAATATAAATTTAGGAAAGATTAGATTCAGATTAGGAAAGATATTTGTCTTAATAAATATGTGCAATATATTTGTCTTCGGTATATCTGGTATATCTACATATATTGAAAAAAAAAAAGGTTCAGACAACTCAGCTAGATTCGAGCTCTATTTCTACATAGTTATTGTTTCAATTAAAGTGACAACTTCTGGTGAAAAAATATTAAAAATAGAATTTAAAGAACATTATATTTTAAAAATAAAAACTATGCTTGAAATTAAGTCAATGCACGGCAGGAAGCAACACAAGGAACCAGAAGAGGAAGCAGAGGCTACTGCCTGTGTGTGGTCTGCATACGCGTGAGTGAGACGTTATTTTACAATAAATATCATGCATCGTTAATAGTGCAGCAAAGTTTTTGCTATACGACACACGAAACCATTTAAAGCCCAGTTTTATTTACGTCTTTGTTCAGCTGTTGCTTCGATATCCTCTTTAGCTGCTCACTTGCAGTATATCCTAGCACAGAGTCCGCCTTTCATAGGCTTCTGCAGAATGAGCCTGGGCAATACGCCGAATGCAGCAAAATAAGTGATTTATTTTTGGACTCAAATCTGCTATAGATTCTTTGCTGCATACCAGGAAATGGGCAAAAGGCATTAAAACAGCTCCAAGACGAAAAAATTCTCAATACTTAACAAAAAATGAGCATTGAATATAGAGGAAATTGTATTAAATAAATTATTGTCTGCTGGGGTAAAACTATTAAGGGTTAAGAATAATGCATATATACAGCACACTGTACTATAAGTATATATATACTATAAGTGTATATATTTATATATAATACAATATGTATATGAAATATATTTTTTTCAGCTGCATTTCCGTTCAGCTTAACTGTTTAAAATCCAAGTCACTTTATTAAAATTTATGAAATGTAATTTATTCAAATGTTAACTCAAGTTTCGCTTGAAAATAAACGTAATGCAGCCACAGTTCAGAGCTCTTGGCTGAAGGCTCTTTCAAGTGCATGGCACACACAGTCCACGCTTATTATTTTATTTGTTCGCTAAGCAGATCTTAATGAAAAAATAGCAAATTTTTCAATTAATTTTTATTCACTGCCGCAGCCGCAGTCGCAGTCGCAGTCGCTGCCACATCCACTTCATCTGGCACTGCGTTGCAGCTGGCCGTGGAAGCTGCAACTTTTAGAGAATCTCTCTCTAGTTGACGAGGTTTTCGCAGCCCCCGAGCTGCCAGCGTTGTGCCACTGAAAAGACGCATAAGAAAACGAGTCTGAAATGCATGAAGCAAGTAATAAAACTTATGAGTTTTTCTTTATTTTTTTATTATATTATTTTTGCTCACGCAAAATAAAATAGAATCTTCAGTTAAAAACTTGCCTGGCAGTAATATTTGCTTGACTTTTCCTCAGGGGCTTCTCTGCTTTGCCTTCGGCTCCATTAGCTAACCAAACTATGGGTGGGCAACATCAACTTTTAATATAATTTTTTTTTTTTTTTTTTTTTCAATAGTCTCCTTAGCTTTTTATGTTTTTTGCTGTAATGAAATGGTGAAATGATGCGAGAGCAAAGTTGAATGTTTTTAGTTAAGTTTATGGCTTTGTATATATATGAGGTTTCTATGTGCATATTATGTATGTACATAATTGGCAGATATATATAAAAGATTTTTTTATTCATTTTTCTGCTGATTAAAATTTAAAAATTTATTAAAAATCGTAAAGTATATTTTCGAATAGGTTTTAGTTTCTAATGATTTTAAGTGATTTTCGAATATTCAATTGAATGCTGATTTAAAATTCAAATAAAAATATATTTAAATAAATATATATATTTTTTAAATAATTTTGCATACATATATATTAGGAATTTCTACAAAATATAGTTATATTATCTTTTTTTTTAATATTTAATATTTATATACATTTAATTTATATACACTCAATTATTCATGCGAGGGAAACGAGGCACTCGACTTGCCATTGGCGCACACAGCCGCTTCAAAAGTTTTTGCTCTGTAGCTTTTCGTGTCATGTGGGCAAAAGTGTGCAAAAGTGTCGAAAGGACACAATTCATATGGCAGGATGTTGGCAGGATGTTGCCCAGTGTTGCCGTTTAGTGCCCCGTTAGATTTGCATCCGATGCAATCGAGTATTTTCATCGATTTTTGCGCCAGCTGAGATCTCATTTAAATTATTTCTAATGCATTTGCTGAAAATACGTTTACGTTGCAATTAGGACGAAGTAAGCTGCCAAAATCCAATTGCCACGCCAGCTGAATGAAGGCACAAAATTCGATTTGATTCGAACCAAATCGAATCGCACTAAACCGAACCGTAGTGTACCATAACGGAGTTCATATATGTATGTACGTTCGAGTGGCACACGTGCCGCACATTTAAATCAATATGGTCATTAACATTAATGAACCAAGTGGCGTTAAACTGCTTGGCAGGACCTTCGGCATCCTCGACTCTGTTGGCCAAAAGCGAAAGAAATTCAGCTAAATAAATAATACATGGTGAATACCCTGTAAAAGTTTAGAGTAAAGAGCGATAGATTAAGAGAGGGAGAGAGAGAGAGAGAGTAAGAGCTGGGTCGATGGATGGATGGATAGCTGGTTAGACAGATAGATAGATTCATCGATTGATTGATAGACAGATAAATAATGATAAACAAAAATAAAGACGGATAAAGATTTATACCACAGACATACATAAAGCTCGGGCGGAAAAAACTGAAAGACGTAACTAAAATATTTTAAAAACAATCTTTCGATTCAGACGAATAAGTGATGATACCTGAATGCCTAACTGAACTAATTTCTCAATACTTTCAGCACCTATCATAAATACTTCCATAAGTATAAGATATGCCACTTGACTAGAATCCTCAGACTGAGATGTCTTTAAGAATTAAATGGATGAATAGTATTCACTCAATATTATATGAGTTATATTTAAGGATATATATAGAGGTGACAATGGGAATGAGCTCGCATTTGTCATTATTGTGCAGGATTTTCAATTTGTGAAATGGTGTCAAAATTCAGATTAAAACTTTACATCTCAGGCTTCTGAAATAGATAGAAGATAAATAACATATATCCATCATATTCCCCACGGCCATCTGCCATCTCCAAGCATATCTCCCAATTCCCACCTAGTATTTACTTTTCAAACATACAAATTCTAGAAGAAATGTAAGCCTATTAGCCGAAACAGCTTAGTTTATCTTCTCAAGTACGAATGCTATTACCTATTAAAGCTTTGCCACAGGTAACACAACAACAACTAAAACAACAACTACAGCAAAAACGAAAACAAGAGCCGTTGAAAAATCAAGAAACAAAATCAACAAATACCTGTATATAAGCATTTGATGTTTGACCTGCGGCTAAGCCATACGGCGCACACGAACCCAATGAAATATGCAGGACTATCGAAAGGGGAAAACCCAATTGGCAAGCATATTTTCCTCTTTACGCAGAGCTGCAGCACAAAAACTGTGGCAAAGGCAGCTGGAAAATCGAGCAAAACCAATGCGAGAAACCGAAACTGAATTTAAGCAAAGCGTTGCCAAAGCCCGCAATGCAAACCCTTTTCGTTGGCTGACCTTGACCCCATTGCCCCCATTTACCACCCCCCCGCCCTTCATTCACTTCACTCTCTGGGGGCGCGAATTATTGAAAGAAAAACATTAAGAAGAAATAACTTTGGCTTTTCTTGCCGCTTGGCTCATAACTTTCTTGCCTGTTTGCGGTCAGTTGTTGGCTTACTTGCTTTTGGCCATTTCATTTGTTGTTGCTCGTTGTTCGTTGCTGTTCATGACCACCCCCCTGCCCTCCCGCAAGTGAGCGTGTGTGCGTGCGCTTTTGTCCCCGCCGCTTTGTGCCCTGACTGGTTGCGTTTAATGGCACCTGTGGCTGCCGGCTGCTAATCATGATTTTAATGACCTCCAGCAGCGGCTCAGCCGACCCCGACCCCGGCCACAGTCCGGCTGGGACGGATTTCGTGTTTGCGAGTGGCTCGCTGAAAGGTTGCTGTTCCCTCGGCTGCTGCTGCTCCTGCTCCTCCTGCTGCCGTTGCCCACGGGCTGCAATTAATTTTTGAAATGCTTCAGCCCAAAAATTAGAATCTGGCCAGCGGCCGAACAACCTGTACTGTGTTGATTGAGTGCTGAGCACATATTTAAGCCACAATGTGACAAATGGGCAAACACGAGTGAGTTACGCCGCGCCGTTAAAGTTGCAAATTTAAGCGAGTCTACGAAAAATGTTTACGAGAATATTTCAGAAGGGATTCCGGCTAATTGCCACAACTCGAAGAGCATCGGAGGCAAATTCGTAATATGTTGCACAAATATTTGTGGATAAGTTCTTGGGCATTTGAGCTCAGTCATCAGCAGACTTGACCTTCTGTGCTCCATCATTAGCAGAACTTGCTGTCGTCGCCTGTCAAGCCTTAAACATTTGCTTCAAACTCTAAACGCAAACTTTGGACTCCTCTCACTCTGTGGATGTGTGCGTGGCCTAGGCCTGATAGCTGACAACTTTGCAGCTGAAGGAGACCAACAGACGGGCCATTTTACTTAAGCAGATTGTCTGTGGGCCGATCTGACAGACAATTGAAATAGTACTCAAAATTGAAATTATATATTCATCATATATACTCTCTCAAATCTCAGACTTCGTATTAGCTGGCATTAATTTGACATTTTTTTTTATTAAAATTAAAATTTTTTACAAAATTTGTTTAGCATTATTTTGGTTTAACTAAGGAAACTCTGTTATACATAATTCACGTTGCAATTTTCTTGAAAGTGAATTGCTTTTTTTAAATTTTACATTAAACTATTAAGTTATATTTACATATACATATACATATGTATATTTCTATATATATAATTTTCATAAAATTGTGAGAAATTTTTTTCTTGTTATACTTATCTTTTGTATATATTTTTATATAAATAAATTTTTCATAAATTTGTGAGATATTATTTATTAATTTGTATTTTTTTTTTTTTTTTTTTTTTTTTTTTTTTTTTTGTTATACCCTGAACCCATTTTCAATGGGAAATCAGGGTATAATGGTTTTGTTGAAATGTATGTAACAGGCAGAAGGAGGCGTGGCAGACCCCACAAAGTATATATATTCTTGATCAGGGCGACGAGCTGAGTCGATTTGGCCCTGTCCGTCTGTCTGTCTGTCCGTCTGTCCGTCCGTCCGTCTGTCCGTATATTTGAACGCGTCGATTTCCGAAGATATAAGAGCTAGAGACTTCAATTTTTTTTTTAAATGACCGTATATACAGCGCGGACGTCGAGTTTGCTTTTAAAATTCGATAAATCATCCCGTTATGTTTTTATCGAGTAAAACATTCAAGTTCAAATCAGATGCCACTATAGGTAATTGTGAATGATTTTTCTTTTTCTTAAATTTCTCAAATATTCAATATAATATGTAGATCATATGCTGAAAGTTTCATTAAATTCCGTTCAGTCAAAAATTAATAAAAAATAATCAAATATTTGGCCAATTAACAAACGCACGTGCAGCAGCTTCAACAGCATCGTATGCGTGTGCACACATACATTCAAACTTCTTCTAGAAACATTCGTTGAATCACATCAGCTGTTAGTTTCGTTTAGTTTTGGTAGATGGCGCAGCAGCAGTGAATCTATTTGAGTTTTGCCAGCGCCACTAGCAGAAGTCAGGTGGCGTAGTGTGTTAGCTGCATGACGCTCGATCGAGAAGTCGCGGTTCGAATCCCGATCTCCCGATCGATGCAACTGATGTTAACTTTTTTAATTGTTTCGAAATATTTTTATATTTTATTAAATGAGTTTGGTATTTTATTAATATTTTTATTTTCGGCCAATTTAAACAATATTACATCGTAGGATTCTCATTATGTGGATAACGTAGATTGTTTACGTAATATTGAATTAGCATTCTTACGTCAAGCACCTTCAACTGCTGGGCAGTTATCAACTCTGGCAGCCTACGATTCTTAAATTTTACGGCAAACATAAGCTCATTTTCGTAAGGAAATGCGGCTAAGATCATTTCTGGCTTGAGACCGACACTGTCTTCTCCCATAACCACCGAGTTCAACTGACTGTTACGTGGACGTCCCTGCAATAAGAATCAATGGTAGCTGGCGCATTGACACAAAAAGGAAAACTTACCCGCCGACGCGGTAGAGTACGTTCTGGTGGTTCGGAAACTGCTCCTGCAATAGATGGAGCCGGTTCAGCGCTAGTAGCACTGGCAGAAGAAACCGCTGTTGGGAGACAAAATATGTAAAATGTATCCATATATTATATAAATGTATACATATTAATTAAATATCTAAATTTAACACTTACGTTGCATATTCTGGGCAGGAGAAACCCTTCCGCCGAGTATCTAAATTAATTCAAATTTAAATTAATTAATTAATTTACATTTAGTTAATATTCGAAAATGTAAAAATGTAAAAAATATAAAAAATTACCAATTGAGCTTTTAAATTTCGTTTTCCCATTTTATTGTAAGACGGTTAACTTTTACAATATATTTGAAGCTATATCAGCATATTTGAGTTGACATACAAGTGTGACATCAACCACGCAGACTACTAGATTGTTTGATGCTGAGCAAGGCACGAACATATTTCAGAGGTGCGAACTTTGGCTTGCACTTGGCATGCATACTCGCAGTACAAGTTTATCTTATTTTTTCGATAACTCGTCCAATAACTTTTTTATCGAGAATAATCGAAAAATCGACATTGTTATTTCAGCCTAATTTGAACACTTTTAGACCTGGAGACTTCAAATTTGCGTTGTATATAAAGTTAATGGATACAAAGATTTTGCAATCTACAGAGTTTATATACCACGCCCCCTTCGCCACCTATTTGTAAAAAACGCATTTCAAGTACTAGAGACTTGTGCTTTGGAATGTGCACACATTTTATTAAGTTTCATTAAGATCATACGTATACAAAAGAAACATTGCAGCGCAGCCCAAGCGCAGCCGCTGCTAACTGCGCAGTCAGCAGAGCGCGTGCTTATAAGTGAATGTGTATGCATAAAAGAAGTCCAAAATGATTAGAATATTAGCTTGGAGGGTTCAGGGTATCTCCTAGGCGAGCAGTCTCGACTAGAGCCTTCTTACTTGTTTTTTTTTTTTTTTTTGTTTTGTTTTTTTGTTTAGTAAAAAAAAATGTTTATAATTCGGTTAGCTTGGTTGCAATTGCCTTGAATTGTTGCAGTTGTATTAGTGCAGGGTTAAAGCTTATTTGGGGTTGTTAGTAATATATGATCCGAGTGAGTTTATCTCACTTTCATTTCTTCTTTCACTTCGTTAACTAAAGACAAACGAGAGCTCTTAATGAGCATAGGGCCAGCTGCAGCTGAGTGAAAATGGTATTTAAGAAAACTTATAAAAATATATAAAATTACTCTGCATACCAATGGACGAGAGCATTTAATTGGAATCTAATAACAGCTACATACTTATATGAAAAAGGGCAGAGTTTCATTATGATAGTCAGTGGAGGAAGAGAAGCTGCACTGTGCTTCCCAATCGGGGCGAAATTATGGAAGTGTTTCATGATTAGAAATCAAGTGAACTTTGATCAGTATAACTGCTGCTAGCTTAAACCTAAAATCCAATCAGATTATGTTTCATTCCATTTCATTTACATTTATTTCACTCTTTGTTATAACTACAGGAATTTGTGAATGGCATTTTACAATAATTTAAGAGTTTAGGCTTATACATAGGCCTTTTCTGCTAAGGTATTTATTTACATACTGCCTTATAGTATTTATAGGTCCTTTCTCAAGAGATATATGAATGAATACAAGAGATAATCACAGCTGCAAATCATAACTTGAGGCAGGACAAGATATTCCTGTTTGATTTGTAATCCTAATATAAGAATACATATATATCTTTACTTTATATATATAATATATATTGCCTCATTAATTGCTTTGAGCATATGGTGAAGAGCATTAAAGTGTGAGACTTGCCCAATGGCATATCAAGTGACAAAGCTCACAGCTGAGATTGTTAAACATTGGATTCCTTTCTGGCAGAGTGCCCATCCGTGCCGCTCAGTTTCGTTCCGTCTCGATCCCGAGTTGATGGTGGCCTTGGGTAATATAATCGCCCGAAAATTCGACACCACAATAAACAGACGGCCGAATATTTCATTTCAATAATTTCATTGTGCTGCTCGCCGTTCGCCGTTCACTGGTCAGCAGCGATTGGCCTAAGCAGCGCCTGGGCTTCGCCTTTGATTTCGATTTCCATGCGATTGCGATTTCGATTTGGTTTTCGTCTTACGGCTCGTGGCATACGCGTGGATGACGTAGTTGCAGACGTAAGCATGGCTCATGGGCTATGTCAATATTGGCACAACACTTTGTTTACTCTCTAGCAAAAAATGGAAGAGTACACACACACGCACACGCACACGCACACACACGCACACACACGATGCAGCGAAATATGTTAAATCGAGAACATATTGAATTTGGATTTAGTATCGCGCCTCTGAATCGCTGCGAAATCGGCATCCAGTGATGTGATGTGTTATGGGGCTTTCTTTATTTTTTCTCTCCTTGCTGTTTGCTGGCTCTGTCGACAAAAAAAAAAGAAAGAAAGAAAGAAAAAGTGTAAACAGGCTGCGAGGAAGTGAAAATCATGCCGACGCAAGGTCGTTGACATCTGGTGCCAAATGAAAAAATAACAAATGAGAGAGTGGGCGAGTAGAGAGTGAGAGAGAGCGAGAGAGAGAGAGAGAGAGAGAGAGAGAGAGAGAGAGAGAGAGAAAGAGGGTTAGAGAGGAACAGGGCAGAGGCGCCGCTTCAGTTTAGTCAGTTTAGTGTCTCCGTCATGCGATGCCGTATCAACATCCGCAGGGCTGCGCAACTTATGTAAATGTATTCAGAGGCAATTACGATCCAAACAATAATCACAAGGCACAAGGCACCAGGCACAGGGCGAACGACAACAGCTGGCCAGCTGATGCGTCCGGGGAGCGTATGCGTCCAATAATGAAAAGAAAGTAGCCTTAGAGTTCTCAGCTTTTGGCTCCCAGAGCCAAGCGACGTATCAGCAGGCATCAACTCCTTTGATGCCCCCAGAAATGGCCCCAGGGTGCGCACGGCAAACACACACACACACTCGCACACACACACACACACACACACACACACACATACAAATGGTGTGCAAACAATGAAAGGATTCCATCCAGGCATTCCTTTGCCGTCGTCGCTGCCATTCGCCCTGCTGCTTCAAGTTCTAATTTAGCTGCCAGCTGCCTGTGGCCTGTGCCAGCAACAGGTTAGCTGTTGCTCCTCCCCGTCCATCCATCCAGCCAGCCATCCATCCATCCAACGGGCGGCTGCGGTCGAGCGGATGCCGGAGACTGCGGCAGTCCTGCCCCACTGGGATGTGGCTTTTCCTTTTTGCCGCCGTGCTGAACGTAATTTAACACTCTAAAACAGCAAGCCAAACAAACGGAAAGTACTCTAAATACTTGCACTTGCCCTGAAATATTTGAGGCGCCGCTTAAATCATGCCCAACTATTTCAGAAATTTAAGAAATCTTGCCAAAAGGCTCAACGCATTTCAGCAATGCCTGCACAGCAATCGGGAAGGAGAAATCTCTTACAAAGGATGCAAGGTCATGTATTGAAGCATCCTCATCAGGTCTTATGTCTTGTGAATATGTAGAAGATGAGGCTAGCATTATGATTTATTTTTGTTCATACCTGAACCCATTGGGTTTGTGGGTTTGGTGTATGATGCCTCTATTTGAATGTATGCGAATGCCAGAAGGAGGCGTGGCGTGTCACATAAACTATATGTAAGGCGAGCGCTGATAATTCGAATTCAGATTTTTTCAATTTACACAGAAATTTCGAATTATCGAGAACGAATCCTTTTCAAGGGGATAGAATTTGTTCGATTTGTCCCAATTCTTTATTTATCGGGATACGAATTATCGAGACTCGACTGAATATGCTTGATCAGAACGATGCGCCGACTCGATTTAGCGGTATCTGCCCATCCCTTTGAATGTCCATCTGTCAGTCCGCCTGTCTGTCTATCTGGCTGTCCATCTGGCTGCCCACCTGTCTGTCTCTCAGCCCAGCAGTTCATTCTTCCACTCATATTTCTTATCATCTATTTGTATGCACGCATCTGAATCTGTGTCTTCGCCTAGTTTTACTGCGGATCCTAGCAGAATTCTGATCTGAATTACTTAGTCCAGTCATTCTGGCTGAGAATCTAAAATCTCGAGTTATTTCTTGGCCACCTTCTGAATATCTGAATATATGATATCCAATTGTTGGCTGAATGTATTTTTAAGCAGTTTATCTAGCCGCAAGAACTTTGATATATTTAAGGATTGTTATAAGCATTGCAGCTTTCTATGAAATGAAATGCTCTTCAATGCATTGCCAAAAATAGAAAACAAATAATATTATACTAGATATGTGTATAGAGATTCCTGTCTCTATGAATTCAAGTTCTTAAAATTAGACACTTGATAGATGGTATATATATTATATATTTTATATATTATACGTCTAGATTTGGAATTTGACAAGTGAATCACGGGCATGCTCACTACATATGAGAGTAAAAATACAAAGAAGTAAAAGAAGCTCGCACAGAGATTCTTGGATAGAGTCAAGGAAGCTGACTATAATCATGTTTTTGGCCATGTCGTGTATGCATGTAAAACCTTCAAACCCATTTTTGACTTACCAACAGTCGGCATGCCCGAAGCAATTGCCTGCCTAGGGTATTTGCTGTTCGTGAATTTCCTTTGAGTTTCCGCATTGCTTGGAACTGAGCATATGCACATAAATTATTGAGACTATTTACTCGCATGATGACTTATTGCCTTGTCGAACTCTTTGTCTTCGGCCGGATCTGGTTGCGTGGCCCGAGTGCAATTGGCAGGCGCCAGGACACAAAGGACAACTTCATTGAAATATCTCCGATTATGCAAATGCGAGTTGAGCAAAGAATGTGCCAAAAGTTTCGACTTGAAAGCCAAAACAATTCGATTTGATTTGCAAACATTTCTTGGCGCTGTCCTGTCTCTGTCTCTGTGTAATTTATGTGCTGGCTTTTGTAATTTATATTGTTGGCCTCAGACATGCACAGACAGGTATTTAAGTATTAACCACAAGTAACAATAGAGTTGTGAGTGTGTGTGTGTGTCAGTGTGTCAAATATACATATTGGCAAATAATTGCGATCAAAAGTTTTGACTAATAACTGCAATTACTTATGTCTGCACACACACACACAGATATAGAGACAGCTGCTGACACACCTGTGCTTAATTAGCACACCTGCTGCGCGTAGGTGTTGAGAGAGAGAGAGAAACCAAACGCAGCGCAATGAAACGTTTATAATTCACAATTCTTGTTGCGAGCATAATTAACACATCATTAGACAAGCTGCTATCTCCCTCTCTATCTACCCCCCTCCCCACCCCCTCTCACTCACTCTCTCTCTATTTCGGTTATATTTAATAATTCTTGCAACATTATTAAGTGCAGAGCACAAATCAACCTGGCTATAGCAACACTTAACCTTTGCTCATTTCATAGAGCTCTGGCTGGAGCCATCTTCGGTTACGCATACGCAGCGTAAGCCCCACAAATATTTAATTCACTTGTTATTCATCAATTGGAAAACTCATGATTTTGACGCTGCCCAGCGCATTCCACTGGAACATTTCAAGAATGTTAATAATATTTATGGTGGAGCATATTTTGCCATTAAGCACTCAACTCGTTCGATATGGTTTATTTCCTGGCTTTTTTTATTGTATGTATATAAATATACACATATATTTTTTATACCCTGAACCCATTGAAAATGGGAAATCAGGGTATAATGGTTTTGTGAAAAAGTATGTAACGGGCAGAAGGAGGCGTGGCAGACCCCACAAAGTATATATATTCTTGATCAGCGTGACGAGCTGAGTCGATATAGCCCTGTCCGTCTGTCCGTCCGTCCGTCCGTCCGTCCGTCCGTCCGTCCGTATGAGTGCGTCGATCTCAGAAGTTATAAGAGCTAGAGAGCTGAAATTTGGCATGCATACTCGTGAGTACCATACGCAGTACGAGTTTGCTTTATTTTTTCGATAAATCGTCCGATAACTTTTTTATCGAGAATAATCGAAAAATGGATTTTGTTTTTTTAGCCTAATTTGAGCATTTTTAGACCTGGAGTCTTCAAATTTGTGTTGTATATAAAGTTAATAGATACAAAGATATTGTAATTTACAGATTTTGGATACCACGCCCCCTTCGCCCCCAATTTATAAAAAACGCATTTCAAGTAGTAGAGACTTGTGCTTTGGAATGTACACACATATTTACCATATGATTACACTCTGAAAGTTTCATTAAGATCATATGTTTACAAAAGAAATTATTCGACAAATAAATTCTCATAATATTGCCCACACCGCAGCGCAGCCCAAGCGCAGTCGCTGCTTACTGCGCAGTTAGCAGAGCGCGTGCTTATAAGTGCATGTGTATGTATGTGTGCATAAAAGAAGTGCAGAATGATTAGAATATATGCTTAGAGGGTTCAGGGTATCTCCTAGTCGAGCAGTCTCGACTAGAGTCTTCTTACTTGTTTTCTTTTTTATTTATTTATTTATTTATTTATTTATTTTTTTATTTTTATTTTTTTTGCTACTGCTGAAAGACTTAGTGTCGACACACATAGCCCACGCACATGCGAAACAATTCAAGGGAGAATAAAAATATAGAATTGGCTTTCCCAGATTAAATTCAAATTATGATGAGTTTTTCTCTGTTTCTTCTTCTGCTTCTTCGCTTTTTTTCTGGCAAGTGTTTTTGCGGCATTTAATGTCTCAAGAGCACATAAAACAAATTTCCTTTATTGACAAGTCCAATAAAACACAAAGCATATGAACCGATCTAGATGTGGCTCTGGCTGTGTACCCATACCCGCTGCGGAGCTGAGAAGAGAGCATATTGGCTTTATAGAATTTATGTTGGAGAGCCGTAGGCCTGGCCTGGGTAATTAGTTTTATAGAGCAGGCTCAGGCATTTCAGTATATATTAATTTTTCAGTTACATTAAGTAATGAAGTAATTTGTATAAAATTATTTTAATTTTTTAAACATTTTAATTATTGTTATTATACCCTGAACCCATTGAAAATGGGAAATCAGGGTATAATGGTTTTGTTGAAATGTATGTAACAGGCAGAAGGAGGCGTGGCAGACCCCACAAAGTATATATATTCTTGATCAGGGCGACGAGCTGAGTCGATTTGGCCCTGTCCGTCTGTCTGTCTGTCCGTCTGTCCGTCTGTCCGTCTGTCCGTCTGTCCGTCCGTCCGTCTGTCCGTCTGTCCGTCTGTCCGTATGTTTGAACGCGTCGATTTCCGAAGATATAAGAGCTAGAGACTTGAATTTTTTTTTTAAATGACCGTATATACAGCGCGGACGTCGAGTTTGCTTTTAAAATTAGATAAATCATCCCGTTATGTTTTTATCGAGTAAAAACATTCAAGTTCAAATCAGATGCCACTATAGCTAATTGTGAATGATTTTTCTTTTTTTTAAATTTCTCAAATATTCAATATAATACGTAGATCATATGCTGAAAGTTTCATTAAATTCCGTTCAGTCAAAAATTAATAAAAAATAATCAAATATTTGGCAATTAACAAACGCACGTGCAGCAGCTACAACAAAAACATTCGTTGAATCACATCAGCTGTTAGTTTCGTTTAGTTTTGGTAGATGGCGCAGCAACAGTGAATCTATTTGAGTTTTGCCAGCGCCACTAGCAGGAGTGGGGTGGCCTAGTGTGTTAGCTGCATGACGCTCGATCGAGAAGTCGCGGTTCGAATCCCGACCGATGCAACTGATGTTAATTTTTTTTTTAATTGTTTCAAAATATTTGTATATTTTCATAAATGAGTTTTATATTTAATTTATATTTTTAAATACACCGAAGTTGAAATTTTTACTATACCTTATGTGCATTTTTAATAGTTTGGTTATTCTAGCAGATTCTTAGAATCACATCAGCAGTTAGTTTCGTTTAGTTTTGGTAGATGGCGCTGCAGCAGTGAATCTATTTGAGTTTTGCCAGCGCCACTAGCAGGAGTGAGGTGGCCTAGTGTGTTAGCAGCATGACGCCCAATCGAGGAGTCGCGGTTCGAATCCCGATCGATGCAACTGATGTTAATTTTTTTTAATTGTTTCAAAATATTTTTATATTTTATTAAATGAGTTTGGTATTTTATTTATATTTTTAAATACATCGAAATTGAAATTTCAGCCATACTAAATGGGCATTTTTATTTGTTGGGTTCAGGGTAGTATCTAGTCGAGCACTCTCGACTAGAGTTTTCTTACTTGTTTTTTTAATATTAATATTTTTATATTTTTAATATGAAGTAATTTGTATAAAATTATTTTAATTTTTTAAACATTTTAATTATTATTATTATTATTTTTTTTTTTTTTTTTTGATGTAATGATGTAATTTGTTAGAGCAATTTTTTTTTTTTTTTTTTTTTTTTTTTTTTTTAATATATATATATTTTTTTTTGGAGCACGAAAACAATTTTTTGTTTGTTCCATCTTCGCTTTTGACTTCTACTTACAATTTTGGTTATCTACCAATTTAAGCATTGACTTAGGCTTAGCGGGTTTGCTACTGATCAGCGGATAAATCTACCTAGGAATCTAATCAATCCGCCCTCTATTTGCGGGTCGGGCATTGGGCGACTTTCTGGCAAGCCGTTCTGCTTAAGCCTTAAGTCGATCTCGAGTAAAGAGAGAAATGGTACAGCGCTGTAGGCAGACTGAGATCATTATGTAGACGTTAATTTCCTAAGAGCCTGGGACAGTCAACTATTTGGTATATAGTCTTGTCTTTATGCCTGACGACACTTGCCAGATTTGAGCACCGTACCTCCAGCTCGGAAGTAAGAACGACATTAATGAGGTCTCCCAGTTCTTCTACTTTGTATGCTCACTGCATCTGAACAGCTGAGCTATAAGAGCATTGTGAGAGTGAAAGCAAGCGAATCATCTCATTACAAGCGGCAGCCATACATAGGCAATACATTCAATCTGTGTATAGGATCAGCATGTCTGCTCTTTACAGACTATATCGAATGGCTCTTCGGCTCTTCGACTCTGGGTCTATTGCCTATGCAGTAGAGTATCATGCAGCCAGCACCGCTCGCACTTTACAGGCAAATTTACATAGCCCTATGATGATACCCTTTTGCGGCACTTTTTTAATGGGTATATAGACATTAAAATGCCACAAACGAGAGCCACACCCAAGAAAATAATACGCAGCTGCAATTGCGGACTGCGGCCTGGTTTATTGTTGTTGTTGTTTCTGTTGTTGTTGCTGTTGTTTGTACATCCATCAATTCTATTTAATCATTTATATAATCAAATTTACTGATTATGTAAACACACTTGTACAACGGAATACACATACATATACACATACATAATCTTACCTTATGTTGTATATATGTATATAGAGATATACATGTATAATATTTATATATGTATGCATATCATATATCATCTATATATATGTAAATATATATGTATATTGTTTTTTGTATATCGGCCGCATATTGATATGCGCATTTTTGGCTGCCACTGTCTGTCATTCTGACTGGCTCACGCCCCATAAAGCGCCGCCCATGCTGATATGAGGCGCGCACATAAATCGAGCGTAATAAACTGCCGGCTTGCTGCGCGAATTGGATACCCAGTAATAAGAGTCTATATAGATAGCATTAAGTAATCATAAATATATAAAATATATATGAATTCATATACATACATATATAGATGTACATTAATCAATCAAGTGGCAGAGTGAATCTCTTGGCTGGACTGCAGCACACATTACAGGGTATTTTTAGCCGTCTTGCTCTATCGTTTTTGCTCACATTTTCCTTGTTATTCAGCTCGTTGCTGTCGTGTTCCTTGTCGCATGTGCCGGGCGAACCCTTTTTATCGGCAACTTTATCGACAGCAGTTGTTTCGTCACCTAAAAAAAAAAAAGAGGAATGAAGAAAAATAGCAGCAAAAAATATTCTTTGAATTTAAGCATTCGATTTTGCTGTTGCCTTCGCTGCTTTGTGGCCCATTTGCTGTTTGATTATTGTGTTTCTCGGTTGCTCGAGAATGTCAACAAAAACACACAAAAAAGGAAAAAAAAAAATATATATATATATATAATATATATATGTATATGTTTATAGATGAAACCCTTTTAGCATTTGCAAGAAAACAATAAGTGCGCTGCGCTGCTCTGCATTTGTTGCCAGGCAAAACGTAAATACTAATTAGATTGATGACTGTAAATGCGAATTAATTGTCATTGCTTATTGGCTATTGCTCATTGTTTCAATTGTTTCAATTGCCTCGATTGTTTGTGGTTTAATGCGCTGCGCTGTGGTGGCTTATGGCAGCTAATCGCAGTGCAGAGCCGCACATGACTGGTCAACAGCTTTGATTTATTGACGATGTGCGTTCGGCTGATGGCCAAATGTGATTTATGCATTGAGCCACTGCTTGGCCCATCAATTTAG
The DNA here is from genome assembly GCF_054131065.1 of Drosophila arizonae. NCBI lineage: Eukaryota > Metazoa > Arthropoda > Insecta > Diptera > Drosophilidae > Drosophila > Drosophila arizonae. Next base: position 15,046,888 of record NC_142927.1, on the reverse strand, counting down.
TCTAAATATAGATATAAATATAAATGTGTGTGTGTGTGTGTGTGCACCATTGGTTTATCACTCGACTAATTTCGTATGCGAGGCGAGAATGCAGAATGTTCTCTTAATTAATTATGTTAGCAGGCGTAATCGAGCTGAATGCCATTAACAAGTGCACAGCTGCATTATGCAAATTGTCTTAAGCACTGCAAATGCCTGGAGCATTTTAAAATTCATTCGAGATGGCTGGCTAGAAGAACAGAAGGAGTTGCTTGCATGGTAACAGAAATATATATATGATATGCATATGTATGTGCACTGCCGCCAGCAAGAGATCTTTAAAGAGCTTTTAATCATATTTCATATACCGCATCTACATCAATGCATATTATATTTATATACTTCATCAAATATCCAACTTGAAGAACTGCTAAGGGGACTTGAAAGTCATATCCTTATATACATACATTTCCTTAGCTTCAGCATCGATAATATGCAATAAACGATAAGTAGAAAACAATGAGCGATAAGCAACATATACACACACGTACATATATAGTGAGAACTGCGACAACAACTGGCTGCAAGGCTATGCTCAGGCGTGGCCCACATGGCGTATGTGTAACATTTGCCTTGGCGTGTGCTGTAGACTTAAATATCTAACAAAAGCCACTAGCCACTCTTTCTATCTCACTCTATCCCTCTCTCTCTCTCTCTCTCTCTTTTTATATATATAACACGCCTACGCCGGCTCGCCTGGTCTGTCGCTTGGCCACATTGTTGCTTCGCCGCTTTGTCGCCTCGCGTAATGAATACTCATTATAAACGTAGAGAAATATGCCAGAGCTGCGCTGTGCTGCGCTGCGCTGCGCTGCGCTGCGCTGCGCTGCGCTGCTTTGTAGGCGGCAATCTTGAGCCGCAGCGCGCCTAAGCGTTGTTTTATCTGCCGCTGACCTTGGGGCTAGCTGGCGTATACGTAATGCGCGAACTTTCATTGATTTTACGAGCTGCGTGCACAGGTGCCACTCATTTTTATGATGCTCCAGCACCACACAGCACCACCTAGAGCCACCCAGCAGCACTCTGTTGGCCGCCTGCCATTGTGCAGTTATCACAGCATTAAGTCAGCCACACTCCGGGCCACGTTGAACTTGCCACTTGCCGTTTGGGCATTTTAATTTGTTTTCATAAACTTGCGCACGCAACTTGTTTGTCTTTTTATCAAAGTTATTAAGTTTGCTGCATAAAACTAAGCTGCCTCACAATCACTCTCCCTCTCTCTCTCACTCTGTGTGTGTGTGTGTGTGTGTGTGTATAAAAAGTTTGTCGACTGAGCAGCCACAACTTGATTAAGACTTAGTGGTGCTGGCTGCCGCCCAAATGATGTTCATGTTAATGATGATGATGATGATGCTGCCCAAATTATGTCACGCCAATGTCTTGCTTACGCGTCTACGTATCCAAGTGAAACTTCGCTAGAGCATTTAAATTTTAATGACAAAAACTGATACGCCAGGGCAGAGGAGACATTTGATTGGACAGCAACAGCCACACTAAGGAATTTATGTTGCCAAGGCATTGGAGGCTCATTAAAATACAAAAACAAAAAGAAATAGCAGCAGAGGCAACAACAGCAACAACAACAACAACAACTGCAAGAAAAGTAAACAAAAATGAATAAAAATAAAGGAAAATACGATGGAAATTTTCAGGAGTGCGGCAACATTTGAGTAGCTGCTGCCCAGCAGGCAAGTAATGAGTATTACGAATATTATAGCTGAGCAAACATCAAAAAAATACGAAACGAAACGAAACGAAAAGGGAGACAGACATGCACACACACACGTGGCCAGTTCATATATTAATTTGTGGGTAGGCTGGCAAAAGTTTTATGCGGCATGGCTTCAATTATTTTTTGTAGTTGCTCGGGCCATTCCCAGCAGTAAAACTGTGCGTAACTGCAACAATTTTCGGCTCCTTTGTACTTTATTTATTTATTCAGTTTTGCCTTTATGGCCACTCCCCAGGCCAGCTCCAATACGAGCACACACATATACATATATAGGGAGAGAGACAATTAGCCACGCCAATTAGTTGCAACATTATTATTTTCAACAATTATTCGACTTGGGTGGAAAAGTAGCTTATGAATAAGCACGCACACACGCACACACTCATACACGCTCACACACAGACACTCACACACACATATTCATTCATTCATATATATCCATTCGTCTGCCGTGACTCGTGTCACTTCCTCTCTTACTCGCCCACCCACCCTCTTCCACTCTATGGTCCCCCCTCTCCCACCCTCCCCCTCTTTCTTTATCTGTTGCTCCATCTCATTTTGGCTGCCTTTATAGCCATCTGTATTGGGCATTGTAAAACATTATGTGCGTGGCTTATTAAAGGCAGCTTCAGCTTTGGCCCACAATTTGCATACGAGCCCCAAGCAGACAAACACACAGACACACACACACACACATGCTGTGACAGCTTCAAAATCTTGCCTCTCCTCGCTCTCTGTCGGCTATTCTCGTCAGTTTATTGCTGTCGCTTTTTACTGCAATTGAGCGACATTTGTTGCGTGTCATTGTCAGCAAGGTACAACTAGCACTTTCGAGTTTTACAACTTGTCTGTGGCTGCCTCGCTGCATACCGTTATGCATAGAGCTCAAGCGGCGGCTGCGGCAGAGGCAGCCGTAAAGTAGGCAACACTTTTCGCTCGAAACAGCTGCCAAATGTCGATAAATCGCCGGCATCCAAATAACTTGCGCTGCGAATTTAATTGACACTCCACATGTATCACAATGTATGCCTTCTGTTTGCAAAAAAAAAAAAAAAAAAAAGGGAAAAGAAAATTTCAATTACCAGCCATAAAAATGTCATTTCAGTTGGATTGCAAAACTCAAATTAAATTTACTTTAAATTGCATTTATTTTTTCACAATAAATATTTATATTTTTCACAATATAAAAAAAAGAAAAAAAAATATTATATACTGTATATCCGTCTGACCGTTTGTTCGTGAATTTATAATTTTATATGCGTTGAAAATGTTCGCATTGGCAGGTTTAAGCATTTGCGAATCTGATTTAACTTTGCTGCTCGGAAATATTTCTATTTAATTATAAACTGAGTTCTATATATTGTTTTGACCTTTCTTGTCATTCAAAATTAGTTGCAATGCTGCTGAACTTCATTATATTTAATTACAGTTGAATTCTTGTGGGCAGAACTATTATTTTTTTTTAGTTTTTAATTAGTTTTTATGCTGTTCAATCTTAAATGAAAACGAGTAAAAATAAATAAAATAAATGAAAAGCATTCAATATTGTCTCCAACAATGTATATATATCAATATAACTATCGATAAAAAGCTCCACGTCAATGGAGAATATCAGCTGTAGAACAGTCTTCAAACTTTGACCTGTGAGGAGTCTAAAAAACATGTTATATTAAATTTATAATTTTATTGTGCTGAATACTCTTACCATTGAAATACAGTCGAGTACTGATGGTTCCCAATGGCAAAGGGATCCGCTTTTTTTTATACCCTGAACCCATTGAAAATGGGAAATCAGGGTATAATGGTTTTGTGAAAAGTATGTAACAGGCAGAAGGAATCATCGCAGACCCCATAAAGTATATATATTCTTGATCAGGACGACGAGCTGAGTCGATATAGCCCTGTCCGTCTGTCCGTCCGTCCGTCCGTCCGTCCGTCCGTCCGTCCGTCCGTCCGTCCGTCCGTATGAGCAAAAGGATCTCAGAAGATATAAGAGCTAGAGAGCTGAAATTTGGCATGCATACTCGTGTATACCATAGGCAGTACAAGTTTGCTTTATTTTTTCGATAACTCGTTCGATAACTTTTTTATCGAGAATAATCGAAAAATCGACTTGGTTTTTTCAGCATAATTTTAACACTTTTAGACCTGGAGACTTCAAATTTGGGTTGTATATAAAGTTAATGGATACAAAGATTTTGTAATTTACAGATTTTGGATACCACGCCCCCTTCTCCCCCAATTTGTAAAAAACGCATTTCAAGTACTAGAGACTTGTGCTTTGGAATGTACACATATTTTAACCATATGATTACGCTCTGAAAGTTTCATTAAGATCGTATGTCTACAAAAGAAATTATTCAACAAATAAATTCTCATAATATTGCCCACACTGCAGTGCAGCCCAAGCGCAGTCGCTGCTAACTGCGCAGTCAGCAGAGCACGTGCTTATAAGTGCACGTGTATGTATGTGTGCATAAAAGAAGTCCAGACTGATTAGAATATCAGCTTGGAGGGTTCAGGGTATCTCCTAGTCGAGCAGTCTCGACTGGAGCCTTCTTACTTGTTTTACACAGAAATTCAAATTATCAAAAATTATGGAGATCGAATTTGTTTACCCTGAATCCATTTTCAATGGGAAATCAGGGTATAATGGTTTTGTTGAAAGTATGTATGTAACAGGCAGAAGGAGGCGTGGCAGACCCCACAAAGTATATATATTCTTGATCAGGGCGACGAGCTGAGTCGATTTGGCCCTGTCCGTCTGTCTGTCTGTCCGTCTGTCTGTCCGTCTGTCCGTATGTTTGAACGCGTCGATTTCCGAAGATATAAGAGCTAGAGACTTCATTTTTTTTTTAATGACCGTATATACAGCGCGGACGTCGAGTTTGCTTTTAAAATTCGATAAATCATCCCGTTATGTTTTTATCGAGTAAAAACATTCAAGTTCAAATCAGATGCCACTATAGGTAATTGTAAATGATCTTTCCTTTTTTTTTAATTTCTCAAATATTCAATATAATATGTAGATCATATGCTGAAAGTTTCATTAAATTCCGTTCAGAATTAATAAAAAATAATCAAATATTTGGCCAATTAACAAACGCACGTGCAGCAGCTTCAACAGCATCATATGCGTGTGCACACATACATTCAAACTTCTTCTAGAAACATTCGTTGAATCACATCAGCTGTTAGTTTCGTTTAGTTTTGGTAGATGGCGCAGCAGCAGTGAATCTATTTGAGTTTTGCCAGCGCCACTAGCAGAAGTGAGGTGGCGTAGTGTGTTAGCTGCATGACGCTCGATCGAGAAGTCGCGGTTCGAATCCCGATCTCCCGATCGATGCAACTGATGTTAACTTTTTTAATTGTTTCGAAATATTTTTATATTTTATTAAATGAGTTTGGTATTTTATTTATATTTTTATTTTCGGGCAATAATTAAAGCCAATTTAAACAATATTACATCGTAGGCTTCTCATTATGTGGATAACGTAAATTGTTTGCGTAATATTGAATTAGCATTCTTATGTCAAGCACCTTCAACTGCTGGGCAGTTATCAACTCTGGCAGCTTACGATTCTTAAATTTTACGGCAAACATAAGATCATTTTCGTAGGGAAATGCGGCTAAGATCATTTCTGGCTTGAGACCGCGTTCGAAGCCATTATTGACAGTGGCAACAAGCTTCTTGTGTTTCTTTATCGAACGCAGCATTACTTTTTTTGTGACATTCCTGTTATTGACACTGTCTTCTCCCATAACCACCGAGTTCAACTGACTGTTACGTGGACGTCCCTGCAATAAGAATCAATGGTAGCTGGCGCATTGACACAAAAAGGAAAACTTACCCGCCGACGCGGTAGAGTACGTTCTGGTGGTTCGGAAACTGCTCCTGCAATAGATGGAGCCGCAGCAGCGCTAGTAGCACTGGCAGCAGAATCCGCTGTTGGAAGACAAAATATGTAAAATGTATCCATATATTAAATAAATGTATACATATTAATTAAATATCTAAATTTAACACTTACGTTGCATATTCTGGGCGGGAGAAACCCTTCCGCCGAGTATCTAAATTAATTCACATTAAATTAATTAATTAATTTACATTTAGTTTATATTCGAAAATGTAAAAATGTAAAAAATATAAAAAATTACCGATTCAGCTTTTAAATTTCGTTTTCCCATTTTATTGTAAGACGGTTAACTTTTACAATATATTTGAAGCTATATCAGCATATTTGAGTTGACATACAAGTGTGACATCAACCACGCAGACTACTAGATTGTTTGATGCTGAGCAAGGCACGAACATATTTCAGAGCTGCGCAAGCGAACTTTCGTTATCGGATTTTAAAAGAACTAGTTCGATTTTTATACCCTGAACCCATTGAAAATGGGAAGTCAGGGTATAATGGTTTTGTGAAAAGTATGTAACAGGCAGAAGGAATCATCGCAGACCCCACAAGGTATATATATTCTTGATCAGGATGACGAGCTGAGTCGATATAGCCCTGTCCGTCTGTCCGTCCGTTGGTCCGTCCGTCCGTCCGTCCGTCCGTCCGTATGAGCAAAAGGATCTCAGAAGATATAAGAGCTAGAGAGCTGAAATTTGGCATGCATACTCGTGTATACCATAGGCAGTACAAGTTTATCTTATTTTTTCGATAACTCGTTCAATAACTTTTTTATCGAAAATAATCGAAAAATCGGCATTGTTTTTTCAGCCTAATTTGAACACTTTTACACCTGGAGACTTCAAATTTGCGTTGTATATAAAGTTAATGGATACAAAGATTTTGCAATCTACAGAGTTTATATACCACGCCCCCTTCGCCCCCAATTTGTAAAAAACCCATTTCAAGTACTACAGACTTGGCTTTGGAATGTGATTACGCTCTGAAAGTTTCAATAAGATTGTATGTCTATAAAAGAAATTATTTAACAAATAAATTCTCATAATATTCCTCACATTGCAGCACAGCCCAAGCGCAGCCGCTGCTAACTGTGCAGTCAGCAGAGCGCGTGCTTATAAGTGCATGTGTAGGTATGTGTGAATATTAGCTTGGAGGGTTCAGGGTATCTCCTAGTCGAGCAGTCTCGACTGGAGCCTTCTTACTTGTTTTCTTTGATATATCGCGATTTTCGATCTAACGGTTTACAAGTTATCGAAACTCGACTGTGTACGCCATGCTACTAAAGGGCATCACCCTTCCCAACAGGATGTCAACCGTAATTCATTTCAATTTAAGCTTTTTACTACGTGCTCTTTAATCTTTTATTCTGTTTCGCATAACTGAAGATAGCCTTAATATATTTTTAATAAATACCTGACATTATCATCATTAAGTTTAGGAATCTCTTTTAATTAAATCGCAGTCGATGAAAAAGTAATAAAAAGGCAGCAGAATGACAATTTTAATTGTCTCTCCCTCTCTCTCTCTCTCTCTCTCTCTCTCTCTCTAACTCCCGCTCTCACTCCCATTGTAAACTAAGAAATATAATAAGCAAATACTTGAATGAATTATCCGACTATTCATAGACTGAAGAAAATACAAATATAAATAAAATACCAAAACAAACATTTCTGAGAATCTCTGAGCATCATCGTCAAATAGGAGGAGACAAGAGCTTATTATGCATTTTAGTGGAGCATTGACAGCTCATGTTTTTTAATGCTGCCGCAGCAGGAAAAATGGATAGGTTTATTATAAGGTGCCTTAATATTCACCCTAGCAATGGACGGACGGCTACTGCCTTCAGCTTGCTGCTTCAGCCGAGCAGATAGCCGCAATGCAATGCAATGCAATGCAATGCAAATGTTATGTGGCCAGAGCAATCCATTCTTTGCTCTCGTTTGGCATTAGCTCAAGCAGACCGTAACCACCTTGCAGTCCGCCCTGGCAGTCGCCCCTGAGCTCCTGCATCCGTGCCAAGTGCTTGCATACATTACGTATACGCCACACTGGCTGCGCTGCTGCCATTCGCATTCTGTTTTATTCTATTTTCATTTGTTATTTTTTTGTTTGTAATTTATTGCGTTGGCTTTGTGTGTGCATTCTGGCTTCTTAGCTACGACTCTAATGCCCATTGCCACGCGCATTTTACACGCGTACATAGATACATAAATATTTACATACACTTGATATATATTGCCCAGCGGGCAGGGGCCAACGGCAGCAGCATAAAACAAGCGCATAAACAATAAAAGAATACTTCAACAGAATTATTCCTGCTTTGCTTTAGTGTGAATTATTATTATTTTTTTTTTTTATTTGTATTTTTTATTATTTTTTATTATCGCTTAACAAAAGGGACTCGAAACCTGAGATTTGCATTGGTGAGTCGTCGTTTATTTCGAAGTTGACTTCACTTGAATTCAAGTTGTGCCATAAAAATTAATGAGCTTCAAAGGCCGGGACAACAGCAATCACAGTGACTGCGACTGTGACTGTGAGCGTGACTGCGACTGCGACGGCGACTGTGACCGTGTGGGAGGAGAGTTAGTGAAAAGATTTTAGCTGCTACATAAGCCAGATGAGCACTGGTATTAAGCTAATACACGAGTAGCCGACTGTGGCAGAGCAACAACAATAAAACATTCACATTCACATCCCAGTTGGGCGCTCGCCCAGTCGCTCCGGCCAACGCCACATGAAAAACAATTGAGAGGAAACACTTGGGGCCAAGTGGAAATGCAGCTAAATCCTTGCAAAGTTCCTGCAACGGAAGCTGAAGCAAACCAGCTGAAAAATTACGCACAACTTTGAGTGGAAGCGCTGTTAAATGAGCGTGTGGCCGGCAGCAAAAGCAAAGCAAAAACAAAAGCAGCAACAACAACAACAACAGCAGCAACAGTAGAAACAACAACAATAACAATAGTGCTCAAGTGCGTCTGGGCTGCAGCTGCAGCAGTATTTTGTAAGCTGTGTGCCACTTAAGTGCCAACAAAAAGCAATTGAAGCTGATTGGCACAGATAAGGCCAAGAATGAAACATTTTTCCGTTTGCTGAATAAATTGGCTGAGCAGCGCGCTTAATGTAGGCCCTCATATTTAATACCCTGTAGTCAGGAAAACCCAAGAAAACACTACGATGCTGGAAGATCAATCAATGAATCCAGGGGCAGAAGCCATAGAAGTAAGTGGAGTGTTATGGAAACTTATTTAAAGAGAGCCAAGAGAAACCAAATCAAATCGTTGCAGAAAAGTTATTTCAATTGAAATTGTAGATAAAAATAGACATATATACTATATAACGGAATACAGCTGTATAAAGTATTTATATATACTTTTTTTTTTACTTTTGCGATTTACTACAAAGCCATAAAAAATACTCAAAGCGAAAAAGGGATTTTTTTTTTTTTTTTTTTTTTTATTGAAGCTTAATAACATATATAATATATTTACATATATAGAAAAAAATCAAAGATGAAATACATATAATCCTACATAATATACATAAATTAAATACTATATACTATAGTTATATATTTTATATATATTTTATCTCTAGCTACATGGTGAGTTCACTCTTTGCCCACTCTACTCCTCACAATCCATTCGGCTGCCATTTTATTACAGGGTATCTCAGTGTCACTCATACAGCGTTCAACTGCTTATGCTTATGGGCATCCTTTTGTGTGTTGCGGCTGAAACAATTGAGCTTCTCAAAATCAATTGAATTGTATATAGCTGAGCAACAATAACAGCGCACAATTTCGTTCAGTTCGCTTTGCCATTTGCCATTTGGCCGAGAGCCGTGACATGAGAGCAGCGGAGAGGGGGGAGTGGAGAGTGGAGAGCGGAGACCCCGTCAGCGAGTGCGAGTAAACAAATTTTAGTTAAATTGAACAGCATAAAAATATGTAAATTCCTTTGGTTCTTTTTGTTGCCGACACTGACATAAAATGTCTATATGCAGCAAGCGTGCGAGAGGGAGAGAGACAGAGAGACAGAGAGAGTCGGAGACAAAGGGTGCGACAGAGAGCGCACGATACACGATATGTAGCCGGGAAACAAGTGGTGCGTAAAACTGATGACGCGACACGTTGACAATCGACATTAGCTATGTATGACAACAGTCGCAGCCACAGCAGCAATAATCACAACAACAACAACAACAACAAAAGCAACAGCAACAGCAGCAGCAACCGCAACAATAACAACAACCCCAACAGCAACATGAACAACAGCCAAAGGCTGTCATTAAAATGTGCGTCAGCGACATTACGAAACGAAAAAAAAAATGCCACTTTTTGGCTGTTTAATAATAATCACAAATACAAACACACACACGCATACACACATACGCACATGTTCATATAATTAGCCATACATACATATGTACGCAATCTTAGGCTATAATGAAGATTGGCTCGTTGAATATGCGCATTCAAAATATGCTAGAGTTTTGTTTGATTTATAGATCTATAACCAGATTATATTACTAACTGCCTGTCAAAGTGAACAGTCACTTTAACATGCTGTTAAATAAGAGGCCGAAAATATTAGCTGTTAATGTTAAAGTGCCTTAGAGCTGCTGTTAGCCGAAGTTAACTATCACAAGCAACTTACATGGATCTGTCAAATTCAATAGTCGTTTTAACATGCTGTTAAACTGACTTTGATATAGTGTTACACTAGCTTCAATATGCTGTTAAGCTACATTTTATATGCTGTTCAACTGACTTTAACATAGTGTTTCCATAACTGTAAAATACTTTTAATTCCACTTTGCTGTTATGCTGTTATGTTCAATGCTGTTGGGCTCTCTTTAAAATGCTGTTAGAGTCACTCCAATATGCTGTCAAACTCTAGTGCACAACAGTACATTAACAGCTTAATAACAGAGCCCTTTCTTGTACATGCTGTTAAACTCAATTTAATATGCTGTTAAGCTCATTTTGACATGCCGTTAAGTTCACTCTAGAATGCTGTTAGAGTCACTCCAATAAACGGTCAAAGTCTCTTTAACATAGTGTTACACATACTCCAATCAGCTGTTAAGCTGCCTTTTATCGTACATACTGTTAGGCTCACATTAACATAGTGTTGATTCACATTAACATGCTGTCCAAATTAACACGTTGTTAAACTATCTCTAATCTGCTATCTCTGCTGTTATGCTATCTTTTACATGCTGTTAGACTCGTTTTTTTTACTATGCTGTTAGAGTCACTCCAGTAAACTGTCAAACTCACTTTAACATAGTATTTCACATACTCCAATCAGCTGTTTAACTCTCCTTTACATGCTAATAGCCTCGCTTTAACATAGTGCTGGATTTCCTCTAAAATGTTGTTAAACTCACAGCCATCTGTCAGAGTTAACAATCAATTTGACTCAATGCTAACAAATGCCGCTAAATTGAATTGAATACAAATCAGTCGAACAATCAATGCCAATCAGGCGATGGTCGCGCTACTATCTTATCAGGCATTGCTTAACATATTAGCTGAGCATATTTTATAGCCACCTCGCCATGTTTAGCTTATCATTACATATAGAACCTTTCCATAATTCCATATAATGCTGGACATATTCGTCTTCATCTCCAACTAACACCGATTCGACGGCAATTACAATGTGCTCTTCCAGTAAAGTTGCGGTAACTCCTTTATGGCTTACGACACAGTTAACAGCAATGGGTACAAAGTTGGCTCCCAACTTTGTCTGCATGATGTCAGAGATGCTTTGTGAGTGGGCATTGCGTGAATTTGGATGGCGAAGGCGAACGATAGAGAGATTTCTGTGTCACCTACAGACTCCAATGGGCTTAATTTATAGCTAGTATCCAATACATTCATCTTGTTGGCTAGTTGCTCGCATTCACTTGCCCACTGCTCGCTCTTATATATATTATTTTGTTGTCCTTATTATTGTTGTTGTTGTTGTTATTGTAGTGTGCTCCAAGGCTAGGGATATACATAAATGTATGACCAGCTAGTGCCGCAGTCTGGCCGCCCACTGAACGAGCAGATGCTAACTGGGGCACGCCCAACAACTTAATCAAAGGCAGGGCCGCTGTCGAAAACAAGAGAGCGAACAATAAGACTAAAAGTAATACAAATACAAATGCGACCATGGACAGTTAGCACCTTTTGTGGCATAGGGCTAAAGGGGCTAAACGGGCTAAAGGGACCAGGTGGCTAAGGGTTATAGGTAAGGAGGGAGCTCGGACTAGAGGGTCAGCCAATGGTATTGGGGTCATTAGTGAAACCTTGCCTTCCATTGGCCACAAGCCGTTGCCCTCTGCTCGCTCGCCCAGCTTCTCATTTATCAAGTGGCAAACAAATAAACGCGCGCCCATTGTTATTATTGGCATTATTGCAAAATAAACGTGAATGTGGGTCCAAGGATCGATGTAACTGGCGCACAGATACAAATTGCTTTATTCAAAAATATTCTGTCCTGTAATTTAGCCTGTCACATTTGCCAACGCCCCAAGCATGGATATTGATGGCTGCGTGACCGAGAACCTTTCCGCTTCTCTTTGGTCAGCTGAATTGTTATTCCGACTATCCAGCATAAATTATCAAAAAATTATTCAGTTCGCATGCTCAAAGAAAACGAATCGAATGGCTAAGCGCATGAAATCGCATGTCTTCTGAGTGTTGAAGGCGAGAATCGCATGGGACAAGAAAGTGAAGCGAGTTTCTTGGAAGCCGAGCAATGCCATTGAGATAGGCTCTCTTTATTCCATTTCCTTTCTATCTATTAAGCGATTCCAAATGGTTCTTTTAGCTGTTTTCAAATGAAGATCTATCTGAGTTGAAGCAAGCTGAGCATTTACGAAGAGTCATATCTAGTCATATCCCATATAAATACTCCAGTGTGCTATAGTGCCTTTCTTCTAAGAGCTATGCGAATGAGCTTCCCTTGACAACTAAGCTGCTTTTAAATGTCCTTAGCTCTCCCATCAGCTCAGCAAAGAAAGACAAAGAACTGGCATAGAAATACTCTTGAAAATATAAATTTATCATATACCATTATACACCTTTAGATGTTCTATGGCATGTTGACAGAGAAAGTGAGAGAGAGAGTCAGAGGGAGAGAGAGAGAGAGAGATCTGTTTAAGCTTTCATTGAATAACTCTTTAAAAATATTCAATAAATAGCCCCATCCAGAGCAACTTTCAATCTCAGTTTTAAGACTCTAGTGTCTTCTTGCTCTTCTTCTTTGTAGAACTGTGTAGAAACTACTATAAGAGTAACTCTCTGAAATATAGTCAGGTATATGTTATGCTTCCCTAAATTGCAAATATATCATTTAGCTGACTTCTAACTAACACAATGTGAGCTGTGTTCATATCTCGATAGTGAAACAGATTTTTGTAGAAGCTGCCTACAAATATTCCTCGGCAGAAATTCAAGTAGAACTGAAACTGAACTGAAATGAACTGCATCATTCTCTTTTAAAGCTCCTTTAAACTCAAATAAATGTTCTACAGGCATCTCAGCGAATCGACATGATCACGCGCTCAATTCATGACAATGACAGACTTCGCCATTAAGAGCAGCTGAAATCGAATACAGAAGAAAACAATGTAAAAATCGGAATGAAGTTCCCGTCTGAATACTATAGCCCCATTCATTTTCCACAGCTCAAATCAAACTAAATAAGTTTCGTTATACCCAAATTGAATGAGATAATAACTTAATATCGTCTAATGCTCACATGGCATGTCTCAAATCTGAGACATCTCTCGCTCTGGCATTCCCAGAGACGTCTGAGCGAATGCTCATGCAAACTAAAGCGACTTTTGGTCAGCTCGGAATGCTGTGGGAATGCATTAAGTGTTTTATTTCGAACAGGTTTCTCTGTTTTCTTGTGTTCGTGTCTTATTTCTTTGTGTCTTTATTTATTTGTTTCCCTTTCTCTTCTTTTTTTTTTTTTTTGCTGTTTTTCTTATTTTTATTTCATTTTATTACATTCTGGGCGCATAAAACATTAAGCATACGCACCGTGTGCCGCCTTTGCATCAATTGAGACATTTAACAAAAGGCCGACGCTGCCATTTACCTTTTTCGGCACACACATGTGCGTGTGAGTGTGTGTGTGTGTGTGTGTGTGTGTGTGTGGGAGCATGTGTAATATATGTATAGCGCGCCCTTTCCAGGCCAACCGGCACAGTGCTCTAAGCTCTATTTTTCCCAGGCAAAAGCAAGTTTAGATTTACTCCCTCATTTATTTATTATTTTGAACTATTGTTCGAATGCTTTCACACCACTGTGCACAGATTTTGCTTCTGTTTTTTTTTTTTTTTACCCGTCCCTACGTTTTAGTGTCAAATTTTCTATGAGCTGCTCATGCATGCGCCTTAAGCACTGTCCAACTAAAGGGTCGTGCCAGCCCCGCCCACTCGCCTCGCTGTGTCCGGCAGCAAGTTGGACAATTTTTGGTTTATTTTTATTTATTTGTTATACATGTATGCGTGTATTTCCTCTGTTGGTCAATTTCTTTGCTGCTCGTTGAACGCTCGTTTAGACATCGTTTTGTCATTTTGCTACAGCCGTGACCCCCCGACCCCCCGACCCACCGACCCGCCGAGCTTAGGCCAGCAGCTGGCCAGTCATGGTTGATTGGGTGGGTAGGGGGCAGGGAGCTAAGTGCTGGACGTGTGCCTTAAATGTCAAACCCTTTTCAAAAATAGTCAGACACGCCAGCCAACATTTCTGACTACCAGACTACAGTGAGCGAAACTCATCGTAAATTTTCGGCTCGTTCAGCTAGCAATTTGCATACACGCGCGTCTCTCCCTCTATGAGTGTGTTTGTGTGTGTGTGTGTGTGAAGATAAATAAAATTGTATTATTAACACATTCGAGATGCCAGGCAATGCTTGGTCAAATGTTGCTAATGGGAGCAGGTCAGCAGATGCCAGGAGCTGCTCATGTGTCTAAGCATGTGTGCGTGTGCGTGTGCGTGTGTGTGCGTGCTGGCGCCTAATAGCCCCTCATTCAAATTGTTTACTTGTCAGCCTCCGTTCGCTCTCTGTTTGCCCAACAGCTCCATCAAAGCGCAGCGTCTGCATATTAATCTCCGCCGCACACAGATTTGATAGCGCCGACCCCTCCAGCTGGATATTCTGTCACCCAAGCCAAGTTACTTGTCTATCTGTCTCTCTGTCTGTCTGTCTGTCTGTTGTGCTGTCTAGCTGCCAGCTTCAATATAATGCACCGACCCCTTGTCCAGTCGACAGTCAAGCGAGTGCAATTACTTTCCTGCTAAGGCACAGCATATCAAAGCCAACGACCAGCGAGCGAGCAGGGCGGCAAACAGAGAGAGAGAGAGGGAGAGAGCGGCCAAGGAGCTGCTATCGCAACGCCAAGCGTTGCCAATGAAATTGCACAAATTCCTTCTCAAATTAAGTGGCCAAGTGGCAGCAGCCTTTCAAGTTCAAGCTCAAAGAACTGAACTCATACAGGCGCCGAAATCGACTCGACATCGCCATCTCCTGATTTGCCTCAACATCTATCAGCAAAATTATCAAATAAATAGCTTTAAATATATAATTTGATTATGTGCTATCAATAATTATAATAGCCGACTGCCGCAGCAGCAGATCAGAGTTCACTTCAATGACTCGACGCAAGTCGCGACAGAGGCTCTGTTCTTCAACTGAAGTCTGTCAACTAAATAGATGAATACATATATATACTATATATATTAACAGAATATATGTGCATAGCATTTATATTCATGCCTGCAAAGCAGCTTTGGGCAGCTTACATCAATTTACTAATTAAATAAAATGTGATATATATAGTATAAATACTCATGAGAATATGAACGACTCGACTGGCCTATACCCTCAACTGTGTTATATTCAACTTGAATTCCTTGGAGCATCAAATTCTGTTCTACTCTCTCTCTCTCTCTTTCTATCCATATTTGCCTATATAAGTCCATCTCTCTTGTAATAAATCTCTCGGCATTCTTCAACTTGATATATTTATAGAGCAATACTCTCTTCAGGATAGTTTTAGCTTACGGCTATTCTCACATATCCCATCTCTCTCTCCTTTGATCAGTGAATATCCTCATCTCATCAACTCTCAGCTCTATCCCAATGAGTGCACGCTCTCTTCAACATTTCAATACAGGGTATACAGGGCTCTGATAAAAGGTAAAGTGCAGTCAAAGGGATTTCCAATCAGTCAATTGAATGGCATAAAGAACAACGACAATATCGAGCCAAAAGCCTTGCAATCAGCAAAGTAGCCTTTCTCTCTCTCTCTCTCTCTCACTCTCTCTTTCTATATATAGACGAGTCCTTGGGCGAAAGCTTAGATAATTCTACAACTGCTGTTGCGGTTGCTGCTGCTGCTCCTGCTCTTACTGCTGCTGCTCCTGCTCCTCCTGCTGTGGCTGTGGCTGTCAGACAACAGGCAACAGGCAGCTGGCAACAGGCGGTGCAATGCACTCCCAGCGGGGCAGCGATGCCAGAAGGCTACAAGACATTGTCAGGATCAGAGCTGTGGGCTGGAATGTTGTTTGCCTGACGATTTTGGGTTTTGTGGCCACTTTTTGCATGTTTATGCGAATGTCCTCACATTGACCCTCATTTGCGAAAGGGTCGCGCATATTTATGTCTGTATGTGTGCGCGCAATTAGTAAGCAGCAACAACAGTAGCAGCAACAGCAGCAGCAGCAGCAGCAGCAGCAACAGCAGCAACAGCTGCCCAACGGCTGACCTTAGTTCAAATTTAATGAGTCGCGCGCGAAACTGAGCCGCAGCTTTTGCAATTAACTCGAGCTCAACATGTAGCCGAAAGCAATTAGAAATCAGACGCCGACCCAGTACTCCACAGAAATCGCTCAGCAGTTGATCAGACAAAAAATTATGCAAAAACAAAAAACCAAAAAAAAAAAAAAAAAAAAAAAAAAAATTAAAATTCTAATAAAAAAAGGAGGCAGAAGCAATATTAAATACTTAACACGGCTGCTGACCCTAAAGGGTCTGCGTATGCATTGATTTGAATAAATGCCTCGTCTTATCAGCTCAGCGCGACCCATCGGGCGTATGCGTGATAAACGACCTGCGAAACTGAAGACTGACAGCCAGTCAGCCCGTCAGCCAGCCCGGGATCAATAATAAATTACCATAGACGCACTCAAACTAGGCCCGAACTGCATATGTACTAAAATGCTTTGCATATCGTTTCAGCCAACGTCAATTGAACCGTAGCCGAATATCCTGGGAGAGCGAGTACTACAACGCCACGCGTAAGTATATATTCGCATTAAATAAATCATAATAAAAAAAAAAAAAGAAATCAAGGCAAAGCATGATTCCGCATTATAAAATCCGGCAGACAACTTTGGCAAACTTGGCTCGTAAAACAAAAGATTATTTGTAATATTCATTATGCAGGCATACAAAGTGGAGCCGAGTCGAGAGTCGAGGCGAGGGCCCTCAGTGTGGCTATAAGAAATGCTCTTGGATTAATGAAATATGGCCAGAAATTCAATTGCAGCATTTGTGCGGCAGATAAATCGAATCGAAGCTGAAGTGAACGTCCGAGATATATATTGTATATTAACAATCTTTGGCTGCACTCACACTGTTGTTATTGTTGTCGTTGTTAAGCACATTATTGTAGCTCTTGTTGTTGTTGTTGTTGTTGTTGTTGTTGCTGCTACTGTTGTTGTTGTGCTTGCCTTGGCCAATCGTAAATTGTGAGCTCGTATCTTGATTGGCATTTTGAATGCCACTTGGTGTGTCTTTCAACAGCAGCGACAGATGTGGGCGTTCATTTTTAGGTTGAGGGCGACAACGACAGCAACAGCAACAACAACAATGGCAACTACAACAACAATGAACAGCAGCAACACTGGACAATGAACAATATGACCTTTGGCGCTATTGTTGCTGGTTGACGAGCGCTGCTTTTTCGATTTTAAAATGCTTAACAAACAAGTGGCAAGTGCTGAAATCACAAATAATAAATAACAACAGCAACATCAACAAAGGACAACAAATTTATGTAGCACACGCGCCCGTCTGGCCGAGATTTGGTGGCCTCTTAATGGCAAATGGCGAATGGCGTATGGGATGTGGCCATTGATGTCTCAGACTCTGAAGTAGCTCCGTTCAAAATCTAAACTAACTAACTAACTAACTAACTAGGGGGCGACACTATGTATTATCACGGGAATCAAGTTTTTAATGCCATCGACAGCCCAGCGCAATTAGTGGGAGTTGCTCGTGTTTATGTCTTTCGCACTCGCCACTCACTCCTGGGAGCAAACTTCGGTCTGGTGAACTTTACGAGGTGACGATTGCCACTGCACATATAAAGATAGACAGATAGGATAGTGAAAGAGACGGGGGAGAGAGAGAGAGAGAGCTAGGGGTCAAGCTAAGCCCACGCTGAATATACAAAATGAATAAAAAGCTTTTTATTATCATTTAATGGAGTCAACTGCATAGAGATTTGTTGGGTCTAGAGCAGGAGTAAACGAGCCACAGCTCTGAGCTCTTGAGAATGCGTATATAGAATACGCAGATTAACTTCAGGCTTTGATGATATTTCACTAGTATATAGAAGACTTTCTCATTTATATATTCGCAGTTAAATTAGTTGGCTACAGGCTGTTAAAGTTCTGACTGAGAGCTGAATAGTCCTGGTACATTGCATTTTTCATCGGGCTTTCAATCATTTGCCAAAACTATAAAATATATTTTTGTGTGATATTTTAGAGAGTTACAAATTATATCTTTTTATATATATGTTTTTAAAATTATTATTATTAATTATTTTTTTTTTTTTAATAGTTAAATCCAATAAAAAAAATAGTCAAATGATTTTTTTTTTTTTTTCGCTTGGCGCTAAAATTTAATATGTATAAAAATGAGTTTTTTTACAATTTTAAAAGAGTCACTCTTTTTTTTCCTATTTTCTTTAATAATATATTAATGTATATATTTTAAATTTTATAGTGTTTAATTTAATATACTCCTATATTTGTAATCAGATATTTTAAAATCAAATAAAAGAGTGAAATATTTTTTTCCTTCACATTAATTTATTAAACCTAATTTCATGTATTTTAAAGAGTTTAATAATATTTTTTTTCTTCCCATTTAAATTATAAAATTAATTTTCATGTATTCTAAGCTTTTAACATTTTTATTTTTTTATTAAATTGTAGCTCTGAAAAGCTGCGAAAAATGTTTTTACTTCACATTGAATGAAAGATTCTTAAAATACACAATGTCAGATCATTTTTCCATATTTAAGTTAAATTAAGATTTAATTTTATAAAATATTGTAACTTTAAAAAGTCGCATAATTTTTTAGTGAAGTAAAATATTGAATGAAAAAATTTCTTTTTTTGTGTGTGAATATTTTTACAATTTTCAACATTATTTAATTTTATGAAACATTGTAACTTCAAAAAGTTGCATACTCTTCTGCTGAATAATTTAAAACTTAAACAAGCCATTAACACGGCATACAGCCCACAGGCCAGATTAGAAAAGCAAATAGGTAAAAGGCTAAGTTCGAGTATGAAAAGGTAAAGTCAGGCGTAAGGAAAACCATTTATCAATCAAATTTATGAAGCATTCAAGAGGCATTCAAAGTTCACCTGTCTAAAGGCGGCGAGTCCAAATCAATTTAGCTTGCCTTCCACTCGCCACTCTAATACAAGGCCCACAATTTCAATAAGCAAATCTTATGAAAACTTTTCGACTAGTTCGCATGCCATAAAGGAATCCACAAATTTGGCCGATGTTTAATTACAGCGCTTCGAGTGCGGCTCTTTGGTTGCTCGGCTTGCTCCCAGTGGCACCGTACGCTGCATTACCGCAATTATCTTGGTGTGGCCACAATGCAGTAATAAACCATAAAGACGATGCCATAAAGCATGCCAGCAGCATTAGCCTGCCTGGCATATGATGTTGGCTTGCGGATGTGGTTGCAAGGGGGGGTAACGAGGTAAAGGGTTGCCGCCTTGCAGATTGGCACGAATTGCCAATGGGGCTCGGCTGGCCGTGAACTAACTAACAAACTCTTAACTTTTTAATGCACAACTTTTATGTAGCGGCTGGCTGTAAATTTGGGCCAACTGATTACGAGCGCCGACCAATGAAAGACCAAAACTAACAATGGCCAAACAATGAACCGATCTCGGCCAGCAGCGGCCTGCGGCAGTGGCCCACAATGCCAAGAAGTAATCAGAAATGAGAATGGAAATTTTACGTATGCATGCTCGTATGTTTCTACTTTAATGGTAACTGAAACTACCGAACTGTTGGCCAGCAGACACACAGAGAGAGAGAGAGAAAGAGTAAGAGGGGGAGAGAATGAGAAGCACATATGTGTGTGTCATTAATATAAGTCGAAGGGTTTTCTTCGTTCGCCTATGATTTATAGTTGTAATTAAAATCTATGCGCGCCTCAGCTCCACAGAGAATTGTGCATAAGAATCTGAATATATATATATATGTGTGTGTGTGTGTGTGTGTGTATGTGTGTGCGTTTCGCCACAATAAGCCGTTAAGACTTTTGTTAAAAGGCATAAAAAGACGATCACACAGCACAGCTTAAAGCGCCAAATGAATCCTTTTGTGCCGGAATTTAATTAAGCCAAATCTCACTAAGCATATATACACACACACACCACACACACACACACATACTACACACCACCCTGGTGCGTATGTGTAGAACAGCTGGGGTAGCATCAAAAGATGACAATGCCTGTCCAGCCGCGCACAATATTGCTTTATTGTTTTAAGCCCCCGGCTATGCCAACCCCGCCATATCAGTGGCCCGCCATATAGGGGCGACCTCGTCTGCTATCTTTTGCGTACAGCTGGCTTGTGCAAGCATTACCCAACAACAACAGCAACAACAACAGCAAAAGCCAAAGAGTGAAAAGAATATCCAGTTTTAGGTTCCGCAAGATTAAATACCCTTGCCCAGCCATCATAATTTTAAAGTCTCGTCCAGGCTAACTAAGCTGCATCCTCACTGGCTAGCCATTAGCGCGAGCCATCAGGATTAAGTAATCAAAAAGGATATTGATGTGCTCCAAGCCACATCCGATATTAGCATTTCGACGAAGTGTTTGACCAGGAGCTTTGACCGAGCAGCAAGAGTTTTGAGCAGACTTCAAGTCATATAGAAAATAATTTAAAAAAATAATTTCAATGGAAATACATGTCTAAATATCTGAAAGAGCTATCAATTCTGCCCAAAATCAATTTTTATATTTTATATAATTATTTAAACCTGAAATTTGAGCGTTGGGCTCATTTTTGAGACACATTTAATGTCATATAGAATGTCTGTCTCTCACTCTCATTGTATGCTTTAGCTCTTTCTCTATATACAGTCGAGTCTCATTAATTTTTATCCCGATCAAGTAAAAATAGTGATAAATCGAAAAAATAAATTCTGTCCCCTTGAAAAAAATTCATTCTCGATAATTCTCGATAATTTGAATTTCGAAGTAATTCGAAGAAACTGCCATTTCGAATTATCGGGACTTTACTGTGTATACATGCCTCCCTCTCACTCTTTCAGTTTCTTTCTCTCTTTTCCCTCCCTTTCTTTACTTTTCTCATTTCTAAGCCTCTATCTTAGAGTCAATTTCGGCAAGAACTCTCCCAAAAACTGCAGCGTATGCTCTAGCTGTATATATATATAACTCCCTCTCACTCTCTTTCTCTCTTTCATCTCTTCTCTCTCTCTTTACGTTTCTCATTTCTATCTTAGCGTTAATTTGTAGCTTTTCCAAAAAAACTACAGCGTATGCTCTAGTCGTGCACTTCCGCCTAGCACGACCTCAATTGTTTAGACAAGTATTGTTAACTTGTTCCATGTGCAAAGCTGATAGTGATGGGCAACACAAAGGCAACATTTCGCTATATTGTAATAGTTAATCTAGCTGTTTCGATCAACAAAATGAAAGAAGCAAAGAACAGAATTTGTTGAGCAAAAAGTATGTACAAAATAATTTAAGATAGTTGGGAGCTCTGTTAAATGTATTTCAATTATGCCACAAACAGCGCAAGTTCAGCTCAAGTTCATATAACTATTTGGTATTCATGCTCAAATATTTCCTCCCACTTTCTTTGCCAACTGCTAACAAAAGTTTGAGCAAGTCCAGCAAGCTGAAGCTCAATTCAAGTTGTTTGTCCATAATATTTAACGCACTTTGCTTAAATACTGATTACAGTCGACGACGAGCCATAATCTTTATGTGCACATAACGCATAAAACAGATGAATGAGTACATCAATTGATTTCGAATCACAGTCTCAGGGTGACAGTGCACAACTTTCCGAGCAATGAATCAGCTTTATGACTTACGTCTTGCAGTTTTGGCAGCTTAGACACGTTTATTTCATTTGATTAAACATTGAGGGTTGCTCTTGTTTCTTTTGTTTTTAAATAATTAATTAATTAGCCGGCACTTGAGACAAAGCCGACGCCTGAGTGTTGACCCACAGCATTCAATGACCCCCAGAGAGCAGCTGTCCAATGGCCCGTGGCAATTGATGGCTAGTTGGCATCCGCTTAGGATTATCGCCTCATATTATATAGACAATATACACGCGTTGCTCATTTGATGTGCCATCAATAGTTTTTGGACTAGTTTGCAGGCATTTGAATTACCAAATTCTCATTTAATTGCTGCGAAAATAACGACCAGCTAAGACAACATAGCAGGCACAGAGAGAATGGTAGAATGGGGAGAGAGGGAGCAGAGGAATTGCCCAGATAGACAGACAGACATTTAATTCAATAACCGTTAGCCGGGGTGCCAGCCATCTCAATATAAAACTCAATTTAATGGGCGCCAACTTTGTGGGGCTTTGTGCTCGTCCTCGTCGAGAGGCTGTCAAGAACAGTCAACGCTGCATCTAAACTAGAGGCGAACGTAAGCTGATTACATTAATACCCTACAAACTAGCGTAGGTGCCGGCATAACAGTTGCTCTGGCCCGAGAATAACAGTTGCATATGGCGCACGTGGAGCACGTGGCGATACGGTGCTGCGTACCACACTATCGGTAATTTGGCAATGCGATACAAAATCGACAAATCGATATATATATATAGATTAATATATCTATGCTCGGTGCTAGGTACCGCAGTATTAAGTAGTAGAGGCAAGACACAGTTAAGTGCTCGGAATTATAGGACTCTGGACTGCAATCACAGTTATATTGCAGGAACAGCAATACTACTTACCATTCTGTTGGGTATTAGGGCATTTCACTATTTATTAGACACTTCGTATAGCAACCATAAGTAATATGCTCAAGTTTCCAGCAATTATATAGGCACTACAATACTTATTAATATAATCACAAGAGTGTACGAAGTACACGCATAGAAACTATTACAGTCGATTCTCGATAATTTGAAATGGCAAGGGGATAAGAGATCCAAATTATCGAGAATTGTCAAGAACGAATGTTTTCAAAGATATAAAAACTTGTTTTTTTTTTTTTTTTTTTGTATTTATCGCGAATTTTGATTTAGCGGGGTATTAATTATCGAGACTCGACTGTACTATACTAGATAATAGATGCTTTGATACTATACTCGATTCTAGATACAATACTTAGTAATAAATACTTCAATAATTGGAGTAAGGTACTGTAAAACTAGCTACAATATTCTATATAATAGTAGATACAAGGTGTTAGGTACTACGATATTAGATGCTAATATTAGATACTAGATAATAAATATATACTACGGTTCAATAACTAGATACTACAGACCATAATACTAGGTACTTGGCACTACAGACTATATTACTTGATACTAACTGTTAATCATCATTCACTACGAAATCAATTCCATAATATTAGATTATAGATATCACAATGCCAAAAATTTCAATACTCAATTGTATTACTCTTACAGGCCTCTACAATACTACTTTCAACATTCTCAATAGTGAATTCACTTTAAAATAGAATTTTCATATTCTTTAGCAACTCTATCTCAAGTAGGTTTCTCGATTTCTAATAAAATCAGTCTTAGACTTACGTGATCTGCATAAATGAAAGAATTTATCTTAGATTTACATATTTATTAATCTCTTACTTTCCCTAAAATATGCAAATCAAGTCAAGTCCAGCTAAATTTCGAGTTCCTGTTCGCTTTAAGGGTGCTTGTTCTAAGCCAACATCCGAAAGAACAATAAATAGAGGAGGTTATTGTATTTCTACAGAAATTAAGAGTTCATGGACCCACACACACACACACACACATACACATACACACGCATACATACATAAATACAGGCACATACAACACGTAATTATGCCCACTTGGCGACGCTTCAATGAAGTGGAATCGCTATAAATATATGTATCTTTATCTGTATATATATACATGTGTATATGAATTTGTGTGTGCGTGTGTGTGTGCGTGTGCCCATCAGTCAAGGGAATTGGGTTCGATTAGGAGCAGCAATGGCAGGACATAATCGTACCGCCTCGTAGTAGCCCAAGACACCCAAGCGAACGTTCGACGACCCCATGGGATATGCGAAAGTCAGCATCGGGGCCGCCAGTGCTGCCAAATGCCACAAAATTGATTCACTTCGATTGATTCTGGCAGGTTGTGTCCGTCGCCCCAAGAATGGCCAACACTGATGTCGGCTGACAAGAGAGCCCGTAACGATGCTCTCAGCTCAATTCAATTAGCTCGTTACCAGCAGACCGAACAGTTGCTCGCTTTGTATATAGCATGCAGATATATATTAGACGCAGATCGGAATTTATAGTTGACCTTGGCAAAGGGCCAGTTGAGAAAACTTTCTTTGTGCAACACAGTTTTTATACCCTGAACCCATTGAAAATGGGAAATCTGGGTATAATTGTTTTGCTAAAAGTATGTAACAGACAGAAGGAGGCGTGGCAGACCCCATAAAGTATATATATTCTTGATCAGCACGAGAGCTGAATCGATATAGCTCTGTCCGTCTGTCCGTCCGTCCGTCCGTCCGCCCGTCCGCCCGTCCGTCCGTCCGTCCGTCCGTCGGTCCATATGTATGAACGCGTCGATCTCAGAAGATGTAAGACCTAGAGGCTTCAATTTTTTTTCCTAGGTCCGTGTATATCACGCGCATATCGAGCTTTTCTCACAAAATCGATTACTACTCCCGATATTTTGTCATCGATCAAAAACCTTATCAAAAAGTAGTTATTTAATTATATCTCCTACACCCTTAGAGCCACAGTCTTCAAACTTTGAATGTAGACTTATATGTATTTTACACAATTTCAAATTAACCTCCACCTCTATATCCACCCCCTCACCCACATATTTGTAAAAGGTGTATTTCAAGTAATAGAGACATCTAATTTGGCACATAAGCGCATTTTAATGTTATGATTATGATCTACTTTCATGCATTAAGTTCCCATAGTAATCCCACACTGCAGTCCATGCGTGTTTATGCGTTCATGCCTATGTGTGTGTTTCTTGTGTAAGCAGAAAGGCGCGAATAATTATTGAATTCATAGAAGGGTTCAGGGGATTTCGTAGTCGAGCAGTCTCGACTAGAGCTTTCTTACTTGTTTTTTAAAGCCCTTCGACTGTATTCAAGATAGGCTTAAAATTTATGGAAGATATTAAGGCGCCTCTGTGCACCCTCGAGGTGTGGGCTGAAGATATAGTTAGATAAAGTTCTTCAGCTGCAACTATACTTCCATCTATATATGCTCGGCCATAAAGGCGAATGCCTTGATATCAGTCGGTCCATTAACATGTCCAGATATCAGTCTAATATATAGTGAACTGGCCAGATCTTTGTCGGCAGCTTCTGCTTATCAACTGTATCTTTGGCCTGGCCAAAAGCTGTCCATGGCCAACTGCTGTGCGGCCATTGTCAACTACGGGCAACTGTTAATGGCACTGACATTGGCCAATTGGCAGCAGGCGGGGGCAGGAGGCGTGGGACTGGCAGTCAAATGGCCGCTGTTGGACATTTGGCTGGCATGAATAGACAGCTCCAAAACTTCAGCTGAAACTCGAACTCCGACTCGAACTTCGAATTCTGGCTAACACCCGCCAAGTGGGCTGTATTGTTATTATATTCTTACGGCCAACGCTTCGCTCCCTCTCTCTTTCTCTCTCTCACTCTGTCTTTTTCTCTTTCTCACTCCCAATGTATCCGCTCGCTCTTTGGCTATTTTAAGTTCATATTTAT
Organism: Drosophila arizonae; assembly: GCF_054131065.1. Lineage (NCBI taxonomy): Eukaryota > Metazoa > Arthropoda > Insecta > Diptera > Drosophilidae > Drosophila > Drosophila arizonae. The sequence continues at coordinate 15,020,926 of NC_142927.1, read as the reverse complement.
GTTGCCACTGGGAGCTGTTTACCGAGACTTAAGTGATTTCATACGCAATAAGCAAGCGTCGCCCCATTGGAGCACTTGGTAGCCCCCAATGGGCGACCAGAATCGGAGGCTAAAGCACAGCTATCAGCACAGCGATGCCGATGCCGTTCGGCGACATTTGATATTTGGCGTGGGTGGAGGGGGGTGGGCTGCTCTGACCGTTTCTTGACGTGCCGTTTGCTTGATGTGTCTGCTGAACTGTATTTGGATTATTATTATTATTATTATTATTATTTTCGTTTTCGTTTTCGTTTCCATTTTCATTTTCGTTTTCATTTTCATGTTTATTTCCATTTGCAGAGGCGAGCACCAGGTATTTATGAACGCATCATAAACATTGCGCGGCAGCCGCTCAAGTCCTTGTAAGAACAAGAGTCGCCAGGATGTCCTGGCGACAAGGATGATTCTCGTCCGGCTGGCTGGCATTTTGATTCGTTTCTATTTGGCTGACATCTTAGCATTTTTACTTTGGGTTTAATTATAGCCCTGCCATTCGACACGTGCCTAATGGCCTCCACACCTCACAAGATCTATACTTCCCTATGGGGGCATAGCACCGAAATGCCAAGCACATGGCATACCCACATCAGATTAGCCAAAGAGTTGTTGGAGCATTGAGATATAAACATCAGCAGAGATGTCAGCTGTCATAAGGCAGGCGAGAAGAGATGGAAGAGAGAGAGAGAGAGAGAGAGAGAGAGAGAGAGAGAGAGAGAGGAATTCTCATTTGTGGACTTCTTTCGATGGAACTTTTTTGTTTCTGGCTGCTTTCAGATTTATTCACGCCCAGTTTTGAATGGAAATGTTGTTTGTAATTGCGCTTAATGCTTGTCGCATTATCCACATTTTTCGCTGAGATTGTCAGCCATTGCTTTTGCAGTTTGATGTCTTTCCATCCAGACTCCAAACTCTCGTCAAATGTGCATAATTGAGTAGAGTGCTCATGGCGAGCCACAAAGCAATTTCACTGGCAGCGCAATGGGCATTAGAGAGTTGACGAATTCGCTGTCGTTATGATACACTGCCCGACCACATTCTCTGTCTCTCTCTCTCTGTCTCTGTCTCTGTCTCTCTGTGTTGGAGGCAACGCATAATTAAATACAATTTGTGCTAAAACTTTAAGCTTTTGTCTGTGGGCAGCAGCAGGAAACACACTGCCAGGCCAGTCGCACTGCCAGATTCTTACACAATGTCAATCAAAACTTGAGCCAAACAGCGTGCGGCATGCTGCATGGAGCCCAGAGATTGGGGCATGGCCCACGCACACAATAACTAAGCGAAGCGCCAAAGAGCAAGACTAATTGGAAGCTGGCGCACGAAGCATAAACTAATTAAATTCAATTATGTACTTTCACCAGCCGCATATATCTTTGACAAGATCGTAAATCGCTTAGCGCCCCCGACCCAAATTCGCTCTCTGTCCCTCACTCTTTCGCTTTCTCTACACGTATAAATAGAGATATGAGTGCGTGTTTATATAACAATACATATATATATATATATAATTATATATAGATATGTATGCACATGGGGCAAAAAAAAAAGAAAAAAGGAATATAAAGAAAAACATGTTTTTGGTTTTGTTTATACGACGCACGTACTGCGCCCTCTGCATCCCAATTTCATTTCTGGATTCGCAACCCATTTTCATTTTTCCGCTTTTCCCCATTGCTTGCGCTCCTCAGTGACGCAATCTAGCTGCACTCCTAACAAAAAAAGAAAAAAAATATTAGATGAAATCAAGCATCTTCATGTACTTTCCATTGTTGACCCAATCAACGCGATAAACAATCAGAGAACTCCTCCAACAATTTAACAACAATGCGACAATGCGAAATTAAAGATTTGACCGTGGCTCATCAGATATGTGGCGATAGATATATATACAGTTATATAAAGCGGAAAGATTTAACAGTTTGTTTGCATTCAAAAGTCTTTAAGTCATTGCAATCCAAGATTATCTCTGATGAAGATGTCGAGGAACCGCATGAAAATGTTGTTCAAGCTTAAACAGAAAAATAATAATAATAAAAATTGTTAATTTATTATTATTATTTAATTAAAGTATTCAAAGAAGCTCTTGCCTGTTCATATTTCATAGACCGACCTGTTTTTATTATTTTAATCTGCATCTCAACTCATTATGGTTTACGCTCGGCCACAGCAGGCAAGCCTCAGCCGCACTTAAAACGCGCTTCAACAAATTACCAAATAATATATATGTATACACTAGCTTAAAGCACTGCCCTCCCCACCCCACTCCGCACCGCGCAGCCCTTTTTAAACTGTTGAATTTACTTAGCAGCTGCCCCAGATGCCCTCTCGTACTTGAGCACCGGAGTCTCTTTTCAAAGAGCAAATTTGAAAAGGGTTTGTACTAAGCACTCTTTGGGGTCTTCATTTAAGGTTGATTTGAGCGAGAGAGGGTGGGTAGTTATGACAGCAGCTGAACAAAAAAACAACAAAATAGCAGCGTTACTTGCTCTTCTTCTTGTTCTTGCTCAGTTTCAGCTTAACAAAAAATAAAGACGGATGCTTGATTATTATTTTCCATTAAAAAAATATATATTTTAGTGAGTATTTGAACTTAAAATGAGTCATGTATCACAATTTTAGCAGCAACGTTTGCAGCTGAGCTGTGCAGTTACTTCAGCTCTTCAGTTGGCAGCCAAAAAGAAAACAATTGTCATCTTCGTTCAATGGAATTTTTGCCATAAGCTAATATTATTTTTCTTTGCTCCTAAATAATATTCACAAGCTGTTAAACTATCAATTGGAACTAGTTCCTAGTTTGGACCAGTTCACTCTTATTGATTTGTGGGGCACCTGGAATGCAGCTAAAATGAATGTAAATTTGCTTCAAAAGGCCTCCCTTTCTCTCTCTCTCTCTCTCTCTCTCTCTCTCTCTCTCTCTCTCTCTCTCTCTCTCTCTCTCTCTCTCTCTCTCTCTGATATATTTCATAATTATATATGTATATATTGTCTACTCATTTTTATTTTATTGTGTATTTGTTCCATTGCTTTTGGCTAGTCTCTGGCTGATTGGCTGACATCCATGTCATGCGCTGGCTCAGCATCTTTTATTTAAGCTTTCACTTTGTATTTGAGTTTTCAATTTTTCGTACTTATTTTTATTTTTTTTTTATTTTTATTTTTATTTTTTTTTGGCAAAGAAAAATATATATCCATAAAATTTGTGAAATATGTAAACAACAACAATTCAGCTGAATGAACAACAAAAACGAACAAAGGGAAACCAAAATCTCATGGCAGAGTGAACAGTTGAGCTGTTGGCCTGCGGTTGAGTAATTGACACAATTTGTTTAAATTCGAGTAGTTTTTAGACTAAAACAACAAGTTTGATCAATTGTGTCGATTCGTTTCCTTAACTCTGCTCTGATGCAATAAATGTTATGTGCCTTGCACTTAAATTTAACTTTGTGTATAATGAAACTGGCCTTGGCCAGTGCACTGAAAGAGAGAGAGAGAGAGAGAGAGATAGAGAGAGAGAGAGAGACAGAGAGAGTTATGAATTGTTGATGGCTTTGCTTTTTGTTTTCAGTTGCAATTTGTCGAGCTGGTGAAATGAATTCTATGTCAGGCTGAGCCAGCTGAGTTTTGAGCCTGAGCTTTATTTCATTTGGCTGTTTTCTTTTAGCTCTCTTAATGGAAATTTCATGTTGAGCTCTCTGTCTAAAATTAGACTTCGAAGTGTTTCAGTAGGCTGTCAGCTCATAATTAAGCTCAGCCTGTAGTCGGCATTAAAGACAGAAGGCTGAATGGATTGATTTCTCAAAATAAAGTCAATATGTTATCATTTGACTCAAGATTTCAAGGCTATGCAACGTAACTAAAATAGCTAATGGGTCTAGCAGAAAAAAAAAAAAAAAAAAACAAAAATAGTTGTAGCCTACTGTAAACTCTCTACACATATGAAAACAAAACTTATTATGTAAACTGTAAACTCTCTATAGGAAAACAGAACTTATTATGTGAATTGTAGCTAGCATAAAAAACATAACGATATCTATCAAGCGCTGTGTTTAACAGTTATCTGTAATACTCTCTATGTCAGCTTACATAGTGCTGTTAACATTCTTATTATAAACTGTAATGTGTTCTCTGTCAGCTTCCATGTCTAGATAGTAAACATAAAAGGAAGAAAATCTGATTTCAGTTGCTTATAGAATAATGCTAAAATATTTATATATCTTAGGCGAGCTAGCTTAACAGAAGTCAAGCCTGTGCTCTCTGTTTAACAGCTAACAGCTACTGTTAAGATAGTTAAGTGCCTGCAAACTGTTACGGTTACTATTAGTTTTAATATCAACTTAACAGAGTTCAGACCTGACATAACATTCAATGTATGCTTCCTTTGATCCCTACCTATGAACAGCAGTGCTGCCAGAATTTTGAAGGCAAGAATTGCTAGAATTTCAAAAAAAAGTTGCTAAAATTGCTAAAAAATTTATTAAAATTGCTAAAAGAAATGGCCAAATTTTGTTAAAATTTTATATGTTAAATTTATTACTTTTATTTATGATTAAGTTTTTAAATGATAGTTAAAATGTCGTCCAATTGTTCCAATATACTTTCTTCATCATTAATAGCATATTTGGAGCTGCATCTGCTATGCATATCGCGTCGCCCACTTCAATAAGCTCAAGGCTTAGAAATGTTGAGACAATTGTGCCTTTACTATTGCTGAAATAGTTAATAGCAACTCCTAAAGATTTAAGAAAATTTAAACAATTCGTCTAGCAAAAGACTGAATGCCGAGTCACCAATATCAGCCCGCAAATTTTCCGCAAAGTGCTCGGCAAGAACATTTTTTATTATATGACTGCACTTTGTTCTGCCCAATTTTATGTTTGCTGCCGATTGGCAAGCTGCAAATTGGTGCGCACATAATTGCGACAAATGATCGCTTGTCACTATTGCTGCGTGTTTTGCAATGTATGTATAGGCACAGTGCAGCCTCATGCTCCTCCGTCTTGTCACTTTTTACAACAAAAGGCAACTTGTTTTTTTGTGTACACGCACCCATCGCTCTTATATATTTTTTTGTGGCAGCGTGGTGGCGCACATCATAAAGCTTCGCGCCAATAGTGCACTTGCAATAGGCGCAATAGGCCCTTGTTGAGTCTGTGTCATCCTTGCGAATCCACTCTTTAAACTCGCCACTCAACCACACATCCCGAAATTTTTGGATATACGTTTTTGGCGCATTTTATAAAACTTTTAATGAATCTAACAAAACAGCATACAATTTAAAGCTCAGCGCACTAATGACACTCGATCACTTTCGATGAATTTGTAAACTACTTATTGTTCACAACTATTGAACTATTGTTCACAAGTTTGTGCATTTATCGATATTGTTATGATTTTGAACAAGTTGAGTTCTTTTTAAGATGATGTTATTGTGAGATCACAAAAATCACAAAATTGCTAAAAGTTGCATAATTTTTTTTAAAAATAGCTATATTTGTGGCTAATAGCAATTTAAAAAAAAAATTGCAAACTCAAATTCAAAATTGCTAGATCTAGCAACTTAATGGCTAAAATGGCAGCACTGATGAACAGTTAGCAGCTAACAGCAAGCAGTTAACAGTTGGCAGTTAACAGTTATCAGTTAGCAGTTAACAGTTAGCAGTTAAGAGTTAGCAGTTAACAGCTAACAAATAATGTTAATTTTGACAGATTTTCCACAGACTCGAGTATTACCTATGAGCTCTATGGATTCGAGTGGGCATGCCAGCTGTAATCTATGGCCGGCAATCAAGTAATATAGATATGTAATGTTATTAACATAATTACGGAATTGATAAGCTAGTTTCGCACAATTCATGTGCATGTTCGAACTCCTGCTTGCTGGCCAGCTGCGATATCTCTGACATGGGCCATAAATATCGGCAGACAGCAGCAGCTGGCAATTCGGCTCTCATATCAGCGCTGTTTGTCACATTAGACATACAGATGCTTGTTTTTGTGTTGCTCTGGCATTTGGCTGATGGACACTATTTGTTATTAAATTTGCGGCCATGTACAGCAAATGACGTCTCAGGCGTTAATAAAGCCACTCAACCACCAAGTGGCCCATAAAAAGGCCTGAAGTGCTGCGGTGTGGGGTGGGGTGGCTGCTGAGTGGTTAGACGATTCAATATATTAATATAAATGCCAGACGATTTGTGGTATTAAGTTTCTCGTAGATTTTTCAATATCAATTATCAGGTCACACTGACTGCCTCCGACATGGGCCAAAGATTAAGAGGTATGCCAACAATGGTCAATTGGCCATTGGCAACAGTGTGTCCATGGCGCTAGCTGGGCCCCACATCGATGCGAAATCCAAGCACTTGACAGGCGAGCAGGACAATGCCACAGCTGTGCCTATTTGGGCTGTCAACTCGGTTTACACAGGGCCAGAGCCAGAGACAGAGCCAGAGACAGAGCCAGTGTCAATTCCAAACACAATCACCTGTCGACGCCAGCAATGCTCTGTCTCTGTTTCTCTCTTCACTGCATCGGCATTCGATTGCATGTCACATTCAACATCTACAAAGCTTAACAGCTTTTCTGGTACAGTGAAATGCGGTTATGATGAATTCGATTCTGTCAAAAGCACAGTTCGCACTCGCACCTAGCACAAACTTGATAATTATGGAAGCCCAACAGGCAAATAGGCAGCTCACCCATGGAAACTTGGCCAAACTGGAAACGTGAACCGCATCTTGAGGCTGGAAATTGATTTGAAACTCGAGACTTGCGTTTGACGCTTTATTATTATTGATTTTGCCGGAAATCTTTTGACTTGCTCACAATCATTCAGCCAGCTTAGTAGGCAAACTTCAAGCGCCAACTCAATGGGCATTGAGTAGCTGCAAAAGTTTTGAGCATGTTCTCAATTCTCGGCTCTCGATTCTCAATTGTTGCCCCTGGGCCACGAGAGGCCGTCCAAAGTAATTGCTTCTCTATGGCCCGATTGCAGTTGGCCAAAAGTTCAGGCAATTTAAATTTCGATTTCGTTTGATTTGCTGATGTGTTAATCAGAAAGTTGGCCGCAATGCTGACGGCAGCTCGCGAAAGGTCAGCTCTGGGTGAGCTGCTGCACCACGGCCAGATCGTCCCAGTTCTCGTTGAGCTGCTCAAGTGCCGATTTTCCAAACACAAAAATGGGCCAAATAATTTGCCCACAAATGGTTGACACGACGCGCCGCAAATGAAATTGTTTTTCAGCATATTTTCGCCCACACACAAGTACACCTATCTAAGTGTGTGTGTGTGTGTGTGTGCGTGAGGGTGTGTGTGCTTGTAAGCGTAAATAGCTTTTAGGCATATATTTTCTGAGCCATGTGCTCGGGCTCTTAAAATTTGTTCAAGTCCTGAGCAAAATATTGCACAATATGCAGGGTATGCTTACTTTTACGCTCACTCTCTATTTCTATCTCACACTCTCTCTCTGTCGTTCCCCCTCTCGTTCTCCCTGTTGTTTTCCCTTGTGAATATTACATTTTATGTACTGCAAACTACAAATTTAAACATATAAAATCTCTCCATTGTGTGCGAGCACTTTGTCTACATTTGTTTACAGGGTAGCTGCGCATCAGACACTCTAAACATATTGACTTTTGTTTTCATTTTGAGTACTCATCTCTTGTCGTCTTCTCTCTCTCTCTCTCTCTCTCTCTATATATATATATATGTGTGTATATTTTTTATTTTTTTTTTTTATTTATTTATTTATTTTTTTTTTTTTTGCTGCTGTGTTGTCTAGTGTTTTATTGTATGCTTCGTTTGGGGCCCAACACTTTAGTCACTTTTGAGTCGAGGCTAGCGTGTCTCGGCTGCCTACCCGTTCACGGTCCTGCCAATGTCTGTGTATGCATGAAAAGCTCGTATATTTTCAACAAACATTTGCCAAATTGTTAAAGAAAAAAAAAAAAAAAAACACACACACACACACGTATACACACATGGGCACACACACACACACACACGTACGCATGCAAGTTGGTCGAGAAACTTGAACACAACATATGTTAACGACGCGATTGCCTATGGTTGATGCTGCCGTTGGAGCTCTGCTTCTTATTTGACAGCGCAGCCAGCACGTGCCGCCAGCTTCTTCTGTACTGGTGACACACAAACATAGATATATAAATTTTGTATATATATACATGTATATATATATATGGGTGCCAGACAGCATGCCAGCGCTCTGTTACATAAAGCGCAGGCAGCAGGAAGACTAAACTAATGCCGCCAGCTGTATGCTCTTTAAAGCCTAAATTATTGTATTCGAAATGCCTTGAACTAGACAGGCTAATCAGGTTAAATAAAGTGTTATGGCCTGCACTTTTGTATAGGGGATTAATATAAAATAGATATGTACTTACTGTCTTAGATTAGTTCTAGTTATATATTCATTCATTTTCAACATAAATTTCTCATAAGACTGAAGCTTCCCTCATTTGTCTAGGATTCAGTGAGCAATTTTTAATTCTTTTTCGATCTCTTCAGCTACTGCCTAAGTTGGGACGCATATACATATATAGAAGAACAGGAATTAACATTTCCCATCAGTTTTAAATTCAAAGCTATGTCAAACATAAAATAGGTGTGTGCAAATTTACCTTTCTCTATCTACATCTATCTTTATCTAACTTCCTCTCTGTATATCTCATATATCTTTACCTCTCTCTACCTCTATCTAACTCACTCTCTATCTATCCCCTATATACCTCATATTTCTTCATCTATCTCTACCCATATCTACCTCCCTATCTATCTATCGATAATATATCTCATATTCCTTTATCTATCTCTACCTTTATCTAACTCCATTTCTATTTATCTCCTATATATCTCATATACCTTTATATATCTCCACATATCTCTAATTCTCTCTCTATCTATGCCCTCTATATCTAATATTTTTTATCTATCTCTACCTATATCCACCTCCCTCTCTATTTATTTCCTATATATCTCGTATTTCTTCATCTATCTCTACCTATATCTACCTCCCTCTCTATCTATCCATAATATATCTCATATACTTTTATCTATCACTACCTATCTCTGTTTCCATCTCTATCTATCCCATATATATCGTATATCTTTCTATATCTAACTCCCTTCTATCGTTTCCCTACATATTCATATTCCTTTATCTATCTCTACCTATATCTAACTCCCTCTCTATTTATTTCCTATATATCTCACATACCTTTAAGTATCTCTACATATCTCTAATTCTCTCTCTATCCTATATTCCACATATTCTTTTATCTATCTCTGCCTATATCCACCTCCCCCTCTATCTATCCACTATATATCTCATCAACAAATCGGTTTTCAATTTCATTATGCTCGATTTTCGGTAAGTGAAAGTCTGCTTCTCAAATCTCAAATCTCACATCTTGGTCTCTTATCTGCTGACATGCCCTTCGCCCCACAGCGAGCGCGTGTTTTGTAGCATTTTATTCTTTTCTCGGGCTAAATAGATTTATAAATCTAGCAAATTGCGTTTGGCTGCATTACCCCTTGAACAGTCGAACCGCTGCCATTGCTTTATTTATCGTTTTATGTCAATTTATAATTTCGTTTTGCGGCTGAATGGAATTTAATGCGACGCCGCATTAAATATTAAAAGGCGACCCACAGCGCCTTGGCTCGTGGCTTGTCTAGAACGTTGCCCGCCTCTCTCTACCGCTCTCCCTTTCGCCCTCTCCCTCTCTCTCTCTATCGCTCTCTGTTTGCCTCTCTGTCTGGCGGCAATTTGCATATTTAGTTGCACTAACTGTTACTGTTGCCGTAAAAGTAATGCCTTGGCCCTGCCAGCTCACTCGCACGCTCACTCGCTCGCTTTGCTATGTAAATCGCGCCAAGTTTTCAAATAACAAACCTGCATTGCCAAGACACGTAAATCCACACGGACACGCACACGCACACGCACGCCCACGTAGACACAACCACGCACAGCCCCCCCATACACACACGCACACCCACACACCTATAGCCACGCACTAGCACACCTGTCGTCAGTTTGTTGAACCCCATTTTATGTGGCACGTTAAGTTGAACGAACATTTTGGACTTCATTTCCGGCGCTTCGCCTGCCTTAACTGACTTCAACTCATCGCCCCCACCCCGTCAACGCCCCCCGGCGCACATCTGCGCACATCTTCACCCCAGTCAGAGCTTCGCATTCCAATTGAATTGCTAATGCGGCATACGATAGCTGCGCATGCCACTGCAGCTACTTACAATAAATGCTGCAGTTGGCACAGTCTCTGCGCCAGGACCCCAACTCGTGGCTCCACTCTATAATCTCCACTGATATATTTGCTTTGGTCGAGTTGCCACATAACGCGCTCTACTTTTAACCATGATTTCTTATGAACCGGCTGACCTCCTACAACTTTAGCTATTTGTCAGCCAACTAATGGTTAAATACGGCGAATAAACTTTCATTGCAAATACACCGCGAACCAGCATGCATGCAGGCAGACAGGTGAGCCCAGGTGTGCGCTATGTTAACTTGCTCGGTTGGCTATTTACTCTATCTGTTAATATTTTATGCTATCATCTGGCTGTGAATATTTTATGTATTTTATGTTTAAAATTTATGTTATCTTCTGGCTGTTAATAAGTACTTTATGTTATCTATTATCTTGGTGTTAAAATTTTATGTTATCATCTGGCTGTCAATATTTTATGCTATACAATTTTGGCTCGTATTCTGTTCTATAAAATTTCTATTAACATTTTATGCTATCCTCTTGCTATGAACATTTTATGTTATCATCTTACTATTATATATACATATTAGGCTATCATCTAGCTGATAACATTTTATGCTAACAAATATCAGTTAACACTTAATGCTATCATCAGGCTGTTAAGATATTATGCTATCGAATTGCAGTTAACACTTAATGTTATTTTCTTGCTGTTAACAGTTCCTGCTATCATCTTTTTGCAGTTCATATAAAAGGTTGCATGCATCTAAAGCAGACGAGGCCTTGGATAAACAATATGTTAGCCAAAGGAAAAGTGGGGTACGCTTGTTATAAATTATGAGCAAGAAGAAGACAGAGTGATAGATTTTTTGTTATATATGATAAGGTGATCCATCCAGGCAGCTTATAGATTTTAGAGAAGAATGAGCAGTAGCGCAAGCAGACAAACATATGAGCCTGTCTAGACTGATACAGCCAAAAAATAACAACAAATGAACTGAATAAAAATAAAAAAGCACTCTCTCTCTCTCTCTCTCTCTCTCTCTCTCTCTCTCTCTCTCTCTCTCTCTCTCTCGCTCATTCTTTCTATATATATATAAATATATATCGCCCTCTGTCTTTCACTCTCTCTGCTTCAGACACTTCGCAATAAAATATGCTTTCCAAAGAGAGCGCTGCCTGGGAACCTTAGAAATATTCATTTTTACATATCTATTCATTTGAACTATTTGTAATGGAATATCCTTGAGCATCAAAGCCTAAATACCACAACAACAAAAAAGTAACAAACTGTTGGCAAATTACCAAAGGATAAGCCGTAGGTGCAGCTCGTGTTTAGAATGTAGTTTTTAGTGGCCATCAAATGTCGTGAATAATGCAGAGGCGCACCGAAGGCAGCGCCTATGTACATACGTGGCAGTTGATGTGTTGGCCTAGCATTCAAATGTTTATTGGCGGAGCGCATTACGGGCGCCACGTTCAGCTGGTCAATCCTTTTATTTGGCCGAGCCACGCAAGGCGAGGCGAGGGCCGCCCGAAAGTAGGCAACGTTTGCGTGTTGCCAACTTGGCGTCTGGCGCAAGCAATTTGTATGGCGGCTTATCACTTATCTAGCGGCAGCGAGGGAGGGCCTCCATGAACATTTAAAGGCGCACAGCTAAAGCCGGAGCCAAAGCTCGAGCCGGAGCGGGAGCTGCCGGAGGTTACGGAGGTTACGCTGTGGATTTGCCCATTAAAGTGAAAGCGAAAAGCGAAAAGCGTCAGCGATGCGTTTAGGGCGGCAAGCGAAAACTTTTTCTGGACGGGGGCAGGGGCAGGGGTACGTGCGCGGCGCGCTAAACTTACAGCAGGGATGGGGGTAGGTTGGGGTGTTCTATTCAGACTGCTCTACCCATGGCTGTTGCTTTTTATTTTAATTCCCAAATCGAAAAAGTTTGCCATTGCGATTACACTAAAACTCTAAACGCTCTAAGCGACCCGAACCCAAAAAGATTCTGCAATCGGCTTCGAGCGCCCCTTTTATTTATTTATTTTTTTTTCTGCTGTTATTGTTATTGTTGCTGTTGCTGTTGCCGGTGGGCGTGGCCGGGGCTGGTGCGTATGTGAACTACTAATTTGGCATGTCTGGGAAGTTTCCTTAGCCATTGCCGCAGCTAAAAGCTCCAGCTCCTCCAACTCCTGCTCCAACTCCTGCTCGAGCTCCAACTCCAGCTCAACTTAGCTCAGAACTCATTCCGTATGCCAAATGTGAGCCGCAGTTGCGGCACGAACATTTGGGGACGCTTCGTAGGCAGTGGGCGTGGCTTAGCTGAATGGCTGACTGGCAATAAGCATGCAGCATTAAACGATTACAAATGATTAAGTCAACAACTTGGCGTGAAATTTGTTCGGCATCGTGTTGCCATATCTCAACTGAATCGCGAGGGCTGCGGAGCTGTTCGTGGTAACTCGGGTAACTCGGGTAACTCGGGTAGCTCGGGGCTTGGGGGTCGTCGAGCATTAAATGCAATTTGGCCTAATCTGAGCGTTTGTATCTGCAACAGTGCCGCAACTAAAGGACAACTACTTACTTACCAATCCCCCCTCTTCCCCTCTTCCACCCCCTCCGCTCCCCGCATCCCCTTGGCAACACCCATGCTCTGATTGTCTGTCTGTCTGACCTGGGCTATGCAAACAGAATGGAAATTAACCGCATTCGATTCCCCAGGCGGGCCGAGCAAATTTTCTTCATTTTCATTTATTATTTAGGGAATTAATTCTGTGCCTCGCCTGACAGACACACGCAAGCGATTCACTCGTTTCCCCTTCACTCCCCCCACGGCACATACGCTCTGCTCTATGCTTCGCCCACTGGCTGTGAAATTTATTCATTGGACCACAAAAGCGCGAAGCATTCAAATTTTTGGTTATATTTTTGGCTTCTTCTTTTCTTTTCTTTTTTCTTTTTTTTTTTACTTTACAGTTGCCAAAACGGCGAATTACGCTCACTTAAGCCATTCAATGGCCACTGCTTAAAAGTTCCCAGACAGTTCAGTGCAGTCCAGTCCAGCTCAGGCCGTTCGGGCACTACCATACCCCCAGACACCCCTCCGGGCGCATTACGCCAAGTCGGAGTCCTGTGAAGTGTCTAAAATGCTGCTTCCATGTCGCGCCGCTTTGGCTCAGCGGCAAAAAGTACACTTAAGCTGCGTATACCCTACCAGCAGATCTTGCCATCAACAATTTATCTCAAGAAAAAAAAAAAAAAAAAAAAAAAAAAAAAACGATATAATAAAGTTTATGCATACTTTCTTAATCTTGTCTGGAACGTCAAGAGTATCGTTGTTTATGTTTAGATTATATTAATAGAGCTGCTGATATATATGTATGTATATACAGATTGTATATTGGTTTTGTCTGTACAGTATATACTATAAATACCAGCTCATAACTGAGTTAATTTAAGGCATTTCTGCCATTTGTTTAATATACTTATTTCAGTTTTCGAATATAGCCTAATCATGGTATTGTTTTTACTATTAATTTTATTCTCATTTTTATTGCACATTACAGCTATTCTATATTAATTTGTATTCTCTTCTGCATTAGCATTGAGAAATAAAATTGTAAGCATCGTTGTTTTTTTATTATTATTATTTTTATGCATATATTATTTGTATTCATATTCATAATTTTCTAAAATTGTATTAATAAATTATTGGAAATTTTACTAGTTACATTTTATTTGATTTTATTTTTTATATTGTGTATTATTGTTTTTATTATTTATTTAATTGTTTTTATTTTTTTTTATTTTTTTTTATTTTATAGGTTATTTTTATTAATACTGGTAGTGTTAATTCATATTATTAATATTTTCAGAATTATCATTTCAATAAATATTAATTAATTAAAGAATTATTGACAATATTAATAAATTAAAAAAAAAAAAAAAAAAAAATTATTTGCATTATTATTTGTGTTAGTTTTTCTTAGTGCTATTATTTTTATTTCTATTATCATGCTTAGCATTCATTATGGTTATTGTTATTATCGCATTATTATAAGTATTTTTATGAAAGCTTTCATCTATAATAATTAGTAATATTTGGTATTAGCATTTAATTTTTAATATCGCTCATAATAATACTATTTTCTATCAACGCTATTCTGATCATTATTATTATTTTAATAATTATTTATATATTATTCTTATAAAATTTATTGTAATTTTGAAATTCTAATAATTACTACATTACAAATTTCTCTGTAATTCTTTACGTCATCATTGCCATCATTATTAACAGCATTGTGAACAAAACAAAAAACAGCTATTACCGTCATTACCGTTACCATCAGCATTATTAAGAGTAAGGTCTTCTTCATTCGTTGTGCAGCATTTCGAAATTTGGGTTAAGATCGGATAATTGTTTCAAACAACTCAAGTGTATTCCATCTTCGGCAATCGAACGTCGAAAACTTTGACTGACTTGTTTTCGTTTTCATGTTGTCCTCGTTTGTCCTCGTCCCAGTTGATCTAGTTTCTGTTGACACTTGTTTTGCTCGGCCGGAATGAAAACAAGCGCTTCAAACTGGGCGGCAAATGGGCGTTGCCTGATGGCATACAGCAAGCGCACAAGCCACGACTGCAATATACCCTGCACAAAAAACAAAAGAAAACATGTTTTCCAAGTGACTAGATATGGTGTATTAAAAACCTGTCTAAAATGCTTAGTCACCTGCTCTGTCAGCAGAAATTCTCTTCTATCTAGTCTCTCATATAGTCCCAACAAATAGACAATATTACGATGCCAAAACGTCAAGTATTGAATATTCATTCAGAGATTCATTTGAGCACGCTGCGAACTGAATGGCAAATGTCCTTCAGGCCTTTTTGCATTCAAGTCTGTGTTTGTGGCACTTTTAGTTTCGCTAATCGCTTTATGATGATGTCTTCACAATGTCTCTCTGCGGATTCTGAGTGTACGTGTGCGTGTGTGTGTGTGTGTGTGTGGGTGTGTGTGTTTGCGTGTGCGTCTGTCTGCCTGCCTTTATGGTGTCTGCAGCACATCAGGAATGTGGAGCAGGTGGTCTAGTTGTCGAGCAACTCTTAGATGCTGCCAGCATGCACAGCCAACAGCTGGGCGATAGTTAAAGTTTTGATGTGAAAACAACTCACGTAGTGCCTGATCAAAGTCGGCTAATGGCTGGCTTATGTTGACTACAAATTAAAATGGCAACCAAAGCCCACACGCCAGAGGCGTCAACATCTTGATGAAACTATATTCGGCAATCGACAGCTGATGTAAAGTCAGTTGGAGTCCTTATAGAGCAAGCAACTAAATCCAACAATTCATAACTAGTTCAATCAATATTCAATATATCAAATTATCTGCTGAATGGCTAACAATTGCATTCAATTGCTCACCTCAATTTGACAAATGGAGTAAACAACTTCTTCGATTGCCGGACAAACAGCCAGAGAGACGCCTGACAGGCTGACGTTTTGTTTTGGCTAAATGGCAAGTTCCCGGAATTGGGAATCGAGCTTCATGGTAATTTGGCCTATGCCAATTGACGTTGTACAGTTTTAAGGCCAATTAAGGCGGCTCGCTAACCGCTAAACAAAACTCGCAGGCAAACACTGCAGGCCGTCGTAGGACAGCAAATTGGTTTCGCTGGATTGACAGGCCAATCAGGCAGCCACGGAATTCCAGTACTTTTACAGCAACAAAATCTCTTGAATTCATAATGCAGCTGTCTTCGTTTTTTTTTTTTTTCAATTTCAATTTCTTTTTTTTTTTTTTTTTCATTTTCTTCTCTCAAGTTAATGGCCCGCGCATAGCTCTTGTCAATTGCATAATTGATAGACTCCCTATCCCTGGCCTACTCAATAGCTGCTTGAGTTGGGTAAAATGTTTTCAGTCTCTTGAGCGGACGGACGGGCGACTGTCTGACGGCGTCTCTTTCCTTTTTATTTATTTTTTTTTTTTTATAGATTTATGATTAACTCAACGCGAATTTATAAGTTAAAATCGTGTTTTTCTTTGGGCGAAGAGCTTAGTGGCTGAGAGCTTTATGTGAATATTTGTGAAGGGCGATCAAAGAGCAATAATATAAATATAAATGACAATGAGGGGAAACTTCTGAGACACTTGACTAGGACAAGCAAATCCTTTGAATGCCTAAGCTGGGCCTTACCCCAGACAGCGCTTCTGAATGGGAGATTAGCTATTCTTAGAGGTTAAACAATTACTCAAAGTGCAGCAGAGAAGTTGTATCCAGAGATGTCGCATCTGGCCTAAATGGATGGATGAATAACTAAATAAATAAGTTTATGAAAATAGAAAAATATCAAGAAATAGTTAATAATAACTTGGAGCTATCACTATTATCTTTGAGAGCAATATTACACAGTTCAATCTATGGCATTTCTCAGCGCTATCCCAATTCCTTCTCCTCTGCCCCTCGTCCAAATATATCCAGACCGGCATCTCTTATACCTTATGCCTCTTATGCCTTGAACAGAATTTATTCCACCATTATTTTTGCTTTACTTTGTTGATATATGTATGTATATGTATATATTTTTTCTTAAATTAAAACACAATTTTGTTGCTTTTAAGCACATTTCCTACGCTTGCAAAAAGAATAGACAATCGCGACGACAAGATTTATGCTTTCACGCAATAGAAATTCAATCGTTAAAAATTCATTCAATGCTGACCTAATTCGGCTGGGCAGCTAAATATTGTTTAGTGGGCAATGCGGCGTATGCGTTATATTTATCATTTCGTTATCAATGGACAACTAAATCGCATTAGGCATGTACAACATGGCCGGGCAAATGTATCTGCCCCTGCCTACGATTTCAATTTTGTTTTCAAGTCCACGACTGTCGCCGATTCTGGGTCTGTTTTTATGTGGGTTAATGGGTCCAGGACGAAACTTGGCCATGCTGGTCGCTGTGCGCGTCTGCCATTTCGATTGCGACAAATAAAGCTATTAAAAAGCATAAACATACGAATTGCCCGAGTATAGGGAAGGAGTACGGAAAGTACGGAACGGAGACAGCTTGGCTGGGCTTATGGCTTTAATCGTGGATTACATAAAGCATTAAATGGGCCAGAGCTTAATTTCGATTGGAGTTCGTTTCGTTTCATAAGCCTGCCACATGTTGCCACATGTTGCATGGCCAATCGCAGCTTTGCGCCAGCTCAATAGTTGCAGAGTCCCTGACGACTGCATGGCATGGCATGTGTTGATTTTAATCCGAGCATGCGATATACAAATGATATTTCTCATTAATATTAATGCCGGACATTAATCCGCGAACAACAATCACGACGAGCCATCGGCTTATCGAGGCCGCAGCACTGCAGGCTCCCCCCTCCACATACAGCTACTTAATGCGCATTCAGATATGTTAATTCAATTTCAAATTAAGCGAACACCACGTAAACAATAACAAATGAGCGACAGAAACACACACAGCGCTTAAGGCAACTACTGTTGGTGGTGGGCAGAAGTGGGCGTGGCTTACATAGAGAATGTGATTTGCAATTGAATGCAGAAAATGTCGAGAAATGCGCTCTGCTGATTTTAAGTTGGCTGATTGAAGCTGAGTTTTCTTTTTTATTTATTTTATTTTATTTAAACTAATATTTTTTTTACATTTTAACTTACTCAATCTAAAGAAAAGTTTATTAAGTTAAATATGTATTTACTAAAATCCATAATATTTCTAAAATAAGAGTCATATCTAAGAGAAAAATCTTAGAAGACTTTTAGAGTGTGAAAATATGGGTAAGACTAAAAGAATGAGGACGGTGTTTAGGTCCAGACATGATCCAGCAGATATGGACTTAGGTCTTTTCCTCATATTAGTGCGGAGTCTGAGAGGATATTGGGCTTACTGTAGCCAAGGTACCGGGGCAGGCTATTTGTATGTGAATTAAATATTTTTAGATAATAATTGACCGTCTCCTGGAATTTTGCCTTGAATTTCAGGAATCTTGAGCTCTCTTTCTATATAAATGGCTCTTTGTACCAAAAAGCCCCAGTGATTTTTATACCCCGAACCCATTTTCAATTGGGAAATCAGGGTATAATGGTTTTGTTGAAATGTATGTAACAGGCAGAAGGAGGCGTGGCAGACCCCACAAAGTATATATATATATATATATATATATAATATGTAGATCATATGCTGAAAGTTTCATTAAATTCCGTTCAGTCAAAAATTAATAAAAAATAATCAAATATTTGGCCAATTAACAAACGCACGTGCAGCAGCTTCAACAGCATCGTATGCGTGTGCACACATACATTCAAACTTCTTCTAGAAACATTCGTTGAATCACATCAGCTGTTAGTTTCGTTTAGTTTTGGTAGATGGCGCAGCAGCAGTGAATCTATTTGAGTTTTGCCAGCGCCACTAGCAGAAGTGAGGTGGCGTAGTGTGTTAGCTGCATGACGCTCGATCGAGAAGTCGCGGTTCGAATCCCGATCTCCCGATCGATGCAACTGATGTTAACTTTTTTAATTGTTTCGAAATATTTTTATATTTTATTAAATGAGTTTGGTATTTTATTTATATTTTTATTTTCGGGCAATAATTAAAGCCAATTTAAACAATATTACATCGTAGGATTCTCATTATGTGGATAACGTAGATTGTTTACGTAATATTGAATTAGCAGAGTTTTGTCAAGCACCTTCAGCTGCTGGGCAGTTATCAATTCTGGCAGCTTACGATTCTTAAATTTTACGGCAAACATAAGATCATTTTCGTAAGGAAATGCGGCTAAGATCATTTCTGGCTTGAGACCGCGTTCAAAGCCATTATTGACAGTGGGAACAAGCTTCTTGTGTTTCTTTATAGAACGCTGCATTACTTTTTTTGTGACATTCGTGTTATTGACACTGTCTTCTCCCATAACCACCGAGTTCAACTGACTGTTACGTGGACGTCCCTGCAATAAGAATCAATGGTAGCTGGCGCATTGACACAAAAAGGAAAACTTACTCGCCGACGCGGTAGAGTACGTTCTGGTGGTTCGGAAACTGCTCCTGCAATAGATGGAGCCGGTTCAGCGCTAGTAGCACTGGCAGCAGAAACCGCTGTTGGAAGACAAAATATGTGAAATGTATCCATATATTATATAAATGTATACATATTAATTAAATATCTAAATTTAACACTTACGTTGCATATTCTTGTCGGGAGAAACCCTTCCGCCGTGTATCTAAATTAATTCACATTTAAATTAATTAATTAATTTACATTTAGTTAATATTCGAAAATGTAAAAATGTAAAAAATAAAAAAAATTACCGATTCAGCTTTTAAATTTCGTTTTCCCATTTTATTGTAAGACGGTTAACTTTTACAATATATTTGAAGCTATATCAGCATATTTGAGTTGACATAAAAGTGTGACATCAACCACGCAGACTACTAGATTGTTTGATGCTGAGCAAGGCACGAACATATTTCAGAGGTGCGCAAGCGAACTTTCGTTATCGGATTTTAAAAGAACTAGTTCGATTTTTATACCCTGAACCCATTGAAAATGGGAAGTCAGGGTATAATGGTTTTGTGAAAAGTATGTAACAGGCGGAAGGAATCATCGCAGTCCCCACAAGGTATATATATTCTTGATCAGGATGACGAGCTGAGTCGATATAGCCCTGTCCGTCTGTCCGTCCGTCCGTCCGTCCGTCCGTCCGTATGAGCAAAAGGATCTCAGAAGATATAAGAGCTAGAGAGCTGAAATTTGGCATGCATACTCGTGTATACCATAGGCAGTACAAGTTTATCTTATTTTTTTGATAACTCATCCAATAACATTTTTAACGAGAATAATCGAAAAATCGGCCTTGTTTTTTCAGCCTAATTTGAACACTTTTAGACCTGGAGACTTCAAAATTGCGTTGTATATAAAGTTAATGGATACAAAGATTTTGCAATCTACAGAGTTTATATACCACGCCCCCTTCGCCCCCAATTTGTAAAAAACGCATTTCAAGTACTATGTGCTTTGGAATGTGCACACATTTTAACCATATGATTACGCTCTGAAAGTTTCAATAAGATTGTATGTCTATAAAAGAAATTATTCAAGAAACAAATTCTCATAATATTCCTCACATTGCAGCGCAGCCCAAGCGCAGCCGCTGCTAACTGCGCAGTCAGCAGAGCGCGTGCTTATAAGTGCATGTGTATGCATAAAAGAAGTCCAGAATGATTAGAATATTAGCTTGGAGGGGTCAGGGTATCTGCTAGTCGAGCAGTCTCGACTGGAGCCTTTTTACTTGTTCTCAAAGATCTTGCTTGAAATACACGCAGTTTATTCAAGTGCGTCTTGGCGGTCCTACCCTTCACTTGAATGGCGTAGAGCAGGCCAGGGAGCTAGGATGGTCTTGACCATTTTTTCCAGCGAATATGCCTGGCAAATAGCCAGGATAATTCAGCTGATTGACTCCTGAATGACTGCTGCAGCGAGCGGAGATTTTTAGCTTTTATTGTAAGTGAGAGAATTTCAATGCCCTGATCACGAGAGCACAGTCTGCTGAGTATAGGTATCATTTCTGTACTTTGGGCTAGCTGCTAGCTCTGCTCGCTTTAGTTCGGCTGACAGTCGGCGCAGTCTTCTCTATCTAATCTACGCACTTGCACATTGACACATCATACTTATAAATGGAGTCTGGTGAGAGACCGCGACTCGCTATATATACTCCATTGGAACCTAGGCTGAGTGTGACTTTGTAGCTATTATTGTCTATCTTCTATATGTTTGAGATCTCTATTCTATAAGATTTTCTATACGACCTTGTCAGCTGATTCGAGCAGAGCTTTCACATTCAAAAATTCCCTTCGATATCATCGCGTTGTGTGTGAAGCAGAGCCCCCAGCTATAGCCAGCGCAGGCTCTACTCCACACATTTAATCTACTGTGACGAAACTGTGTGTTCCTTAGCCACATGAATCATAATTTGAATGAGGAATATACTTATAAGCGACATCCACCACAATGTGAACAATTAATGTGGGCGGGGCAGGCGGAATTTGTTGGTTTAGTTTTATCAACTTGATTGGACTGGGCGCAGATTTCAAGCTACTGCGTCCGATATGGCATGGTTATGGGAAAAGTTTTGGCTTGAAAGGGTCATTAAATCAGCAGCAGTTGATGTAGAAAAGAATAAGAAGAAAAAGAAGAAGAAGAAGAGAGCGAGGCTCAGACTTGCGGCAATGGCATCGAGCACAAACAAATCCAAAGACATGCGTACATGTAAAACTTTCGACATCGAGTTTTATTTGTGAAAAGTATTTTCAACCGAAATTGATTTCTTTCTTTGCAGACGAACAAAAGGAAGCAACAACAGCGCGCAGTTCACAAAAATAAAATAAAATAAAATAAAATAAAATAAAATAAAAGAAAGATAAAAGCATCTTTTGGCCACATTCAATGAATGCAGCAGCAGCAACAGCAACAACAACGAGTACAGTGAACAGCTCTGCTCTGCGTGAGTGAGATAAGTTGGATATAGCACTCGATATGATGGCCCATAGCATATGGCCAGAAGCGCGGATCGAGCTCTGCTAATTGAACTAGTGGCAAGGTCAGCAACGGCAGCAAGCGCATATCTAAAGAGCTGTTGCCATGGCATCCAGCATGGATAACAATACCGTCTATTCCTACGATATATCCGCCACGGACGTGCTCTATCAGTGGAGCGCTTCGGCCAGCGGAGCACGTGCCGTCGCCCAGGACACATCTGCAGCAACAGCAGCAGCAACCGAACGTGTTGGTTCGGGCAGCCTGAATGAGACGCAATTTCTGCTGGTGGACTATGCGACCAGCATGAACGACAGTCTGGACTATGCCTCCTATCAGCAGCACCTGGCGAGCACCGAGTGCCGCCAAATGGACAGTAATATAACCTACTGGAATCTCACCTGCGATTCGCCATTGGACTATGCCCTGCCGCTCTATGGCTATTGCATGCCCTTCCTGCTCTTCTTGACCATCATATCCAATTCGCTGATTGTGCTCGTTCTCAGCAAGAAGAGCATGGCCACGCCCACCAACTTTGTGCTAATGGGTAAGTGCCACGCCACCCACAGCAATTTATAAGCCATCATCATCGCTCATAAGTAAACACGATATTCAATTATTGATTACAGTGCGGCAAAATGCTTGAATTTTGCCAACTGACTTTTTTTTCGCTTTGAGTGGGTTATTTAATATCAGCGAGCGTAATTGGCGTTTAGAGTTCAAAGAGGCATTCAAACAGGTTGTCAAGTCTCAGCTGAGTACGAGGAATGGGAAAGAAACAAATATAGATTGAATTATTGGCGAAAGAGGAGAGGAAGAGATTGAAGATCGTGCGATAAAAATTGTAGAGGGATGGTTTGTAATAGAATTGGTATGAGGTCAATGGTATATATATGAGAACCGCATAGAAATCTGACAGGTCTAAATTCATTTCTAGCGATAGAGCGACAATAGCATGCAAGAAACATACTCAAACTATGAGCACGGCTGAAGTCTATAGAAAATACATGAAGTGCTCATCATCCTTATGAGAATCGCATAGAAAGAAGGGCTGATGTGTAAGAGAATGTCATAGAAGAGTTAGTCATAGAGTAAGAATTAGTCATAGTGTGAACACATATGAATATTCAATGTTCTTAGAGTAATCAAAATTCGTGAGAATCACATAGAAAGGAGGAAATGCTTTAACGACAGTGCCTTATCAAAAATTACTAAAGTTGCTACTGAGGTATATAAAATATTGAAAAATTTTGGTATACATAAAGATTCATGAGAATCGCATAGAAGAGGAATACATGGAAACCCCATTTATAACGGCACACCGTTAACAAGAATGAATGAAGCTTTGTATCTGCTACAGATTATAAGAGTTCAAGTTTACAAAATATACAATATTTTTAACCCACATAAAGATTCATGAGAATCGCATAGAAAGCGTCTACTTGACTCGTATTTAAAGGCAATGTACTCAAAAATATTGCCAAGACTTTTTACTGATGCAATATATGGAGCACATGCCAACGTGAGTACACATAAATTAATAAAGCGTGCTAATGGTGAATCATTAAAGGAAGAGGGGGAATTGCTGGGAAAGAGGCATAATTTACAGGTAAAAAAAAAAAAAAAACAACTGGGAAGAGCTTGTTAACACAGAAAGAAATTTGAAATAAGAACTTTGCTCTTAAAAATATTAAAGCTACTTTAAAATAGCAAAGAAAAGAATTTGAGAAAAGAAATTTAAATCGAGAACCAGCAAAACAGCTTAAATAATTAGAAATTGACTCAGTCAGGTAGTCAATCTTTAATTCATGTCTGCTTGCATGCCTGAGAGGAAACTTTTTTCTGTTATGTCTCAATCGGATGCTCTTGATGTGTTTACATTCTGACATAAAGTAAAGGAAGTTGCACTGGGTGCTGACAGTACGAATACGAATGGAGCTTTATAGAGAGCTGTGAGCCGGAACAGGACGAGTTTGATATCGTTCTTCATACAGCATACAATTTGAAGTAAATAATATCGAACTCAAGTGACTTGAAATGCTTCCTGCCATAATTGGATGGAGTCGTTTTGGACTGCCGGCTCACATGACAAGCCAGACCACGATGTCCAGCCCTGTGCCTGGCCAGCATCCTAAGACCTAATCATATAGATCTACTATTTGATTTGATTCAGTTTTAATACATTGTTAATCACTACGCACGACGAGGCTTGGCAGAGTCTTAAAAAGCATTTAACGCACACTGATCGATAAATCGATATTGTGATTGCAAAGGATTTGCTTGCTATTGTCCTTCAAGGACAAGGCCTGCGCCAGTGTAATCGCTTCAAGCTCGTTCCAGTGAGACAGCCAGCCAGCCAGCCAGGCAGCCCTCTCGCCCCGCTCGGCCTCTTAAACATATTTATGATTATTACTTATTTTTTATTCCATGTCATTTCATCTGTGCGGAGTGCTGGGGCCCCTCATCGCTGTCCCAGCACACGCGCGGATCCATTTAATGCGTCACAATGTTAAATCAGGCAGAAGTTTTGCGAGATTTCAAAATAGCTGGCAATGTGCGTGCCACATTTGGGTCCGCCCCCCACGCCCCCTCTCAACGGCCAGCTGGCTGTCTGTGGCACGCATTCCGCGTGCCGCAACTTCAAGTAATGCTGAGATATTCTAATAGCGTGTGTAATGCTAATGGCTGACTGACTAGGCGGCTGGCTGCCTGTCTGCCTGGCTGGCAATCGGGGAGCTTTGTGCTATGTGGCACTTGCCACTGATTTATGAAAAGTCGCTGACTTGGCCAGCGAAACGGGTGCCAGTGGGGTTAAGGACCTGCCTGTGAGTGTGAATGTGTGTGTGTGTGTGTGTGTGTGGGCCACAAGAGATATCAGTGGCGAGGTAATTCAATTTCCGGCCCTGAACTGTGTGCAATGCAATTTGTAGCCGCAGATTACGTAAGCGCTCAGAACTGTTCGCGAAATGAAAAAGAGAAGAAATTTGTTCGCTGTTGAGCATAAGACAATGTAAGCCACAAACAGCCGCTCATAAGCCGTGTCATTTGCCTTTTGATATTCGTCCATGCCCGCATTTCATAGCAAAACAACCAAAAAAAAAAAAAAATAAATAAATAAAATAAACAACCAACAACTGTCAACTGTGGCATGCCATCCCTCGCTGCTTGTCAATGGGTTAATCGCATTGAATGCGCGTTGAGGGGCAAGGGCCGGGATTTTGTGCAGAGCCGGACGCGGCTAATCGCATTTGGCTGCCAGCAATGGTGACAAGCAGGAGGCGAGCTAAGCGACAATAAATGACAGCAGTCCAAACATGAAATGAACTTTGACTTAAGCTAGCTGCAGAGCAACAGCAACGGCAACGGCAACGGCAACAAGAAGTTGACTGGAATTGAACATGAAACCCCCCGTGGAGCAAAGGTCGCCGTTGCAGAATAGTCGAGAGACAATGTCCGTCAGTCACGCAGTCAGTCAGTCACGCAGTCAGTCACGCCGTTCGTGAGCAGTTGAAGTGGCAGCGGAGCGACTTTGTCGTTAACGTTCCCGTCACACGGGGCGTATGATGAACTTGAACTTTAATGCAGCAGCCAAGTAGAATGTAATACAAATAAAACACAAAGTTGATTAGCCCATCGTGGCGACTGCTGCTGCTGTTGCTGAAGGGTGGCTGCAACCAATTAAAGCATCTATTTATTTAATTGACACCTTTAGAACACTGTTAGTTGACAATTTTCTTATTGAATTACAGATTCCACTATTTAGCCACGCAAACACTGTCATTCGGCTTCCGTGGAAAATATTTGATTCCACTGCATTCTGAAACTTTTTGCCAATATACATATGTAAATATGATATTTATGATTAAAAAATGGAATGTTTGTATTTATTTAAATTATTTACAAATTTGAGGCAATTTTGTTTATTTTATTTTATTTGAAATATTTTTATATAAATTTAGTTATAAATTTATTATTAACATTATTTTTTTATATTTTATTCACTTTAAATTATTTATGTATTTATTATTTATATATATACTTAAAATATTTTTATATAAATTCAATTACAAATTATTATTAATTTAATTTATTTTATTTATATTTTAGTTTTTTTGCATTCCATTAGTTTATTAAATAATTTAATTAATGCTAAATTAATGCTTTTGTATTATTTAATTTATTATTTAATTTTAAAATAAATGTGTACTGGAAATATTTTTATTTTTATACCATGAAATCAGGGTATAATGGTTTTGTTGAAATGCATGTAACAGGCAGAAGGAGGCGTGGCAGACCCCACAAAGTATATATATTCTTGATCAGGGCGACGAGCTGAGTCGATTTGGCCCGTCTGTCTGTCTGTCTGTCTGTCCGTCTGTCCGTCCGTCCGTCTGTTTGTCTGTCCGTATGTTTGAACGCGTCGATTTCCGAAGATATAAGAGCTAGAGACTTGAATTTTTTTTTAAATGACCGTATATACAGCGCGGACGTCGAGTTTGCTTTTAAAATTCGATAAATCATCCCGTTATGTTTTTATCGAGTAAAAACATTCAAGTTCAAATCAGATGCCACTATAGGTAATTGTGAATGATTTTCCTTTTTCTTAAATTTCTCAAATATTCAATATAATATGTAGATCATTTGCTGAAAGTTTCATTAAATTCCGTTCAGTCAAAAATTAATAAAAAATAATCAAATATTTGGCCAATTAACAAACGCACGTGCAGCAGCTTCAACAGCATCGTTTTGGTAGATGGCGCAGCAGCAGTGAATCTATTTGAGTTTTGCCAGCGCCACTAGCAGAAGTGAGGTGGCGTAGTGTGTTAGCTGCATGACGCTCGATCGAGAAGTCGCGGTTCGAATCCCGATCTCCCGATCGATGCAACTGATGTTAACTGTTTTAATTGTTTCAAAATATTTTTATATTTTATTTATATTTTTATTTTCGGGCAATAATTAAAGCCAATTTAAACAATATTACATCGTAGGCTTCTCATTATGTGGATAACGTAGATTGATTACGTAATATTGAATTAGCAGACTTATGTCAAGCACCTTCAACTGCTGGGCAGTTATCAATTCTGGCAGCTTACGATTTCTTAAATTTTAGCGGCAAACATTAAGATCATTTTCGTAAGGAAATGCGGCTAAGATATGTTCTGGCTTGAGACCGCGTGCAAAGCCATTATTGACAGTGGCAACAAGCTTCTTGTGTTGCTTTATAGAACGCAGCATTACTTTTATTGTGACATTCGTGTTATTGACACTGTCTTCTCCCATAACCACCGAGTTCAACTGACTTTTACGTGGACGTCCCTGCAATAAGAATCAATGGTAGCTGGCGCATTGACATAAAAAGGAAAACTTACCCGCCGACGCGGTAGAGTACGTTCTGGTGGTTCGGAGTCTAGATGGGAGTCTGCTCCTGCAATAGATGGAGCCGCAGCAGCGCTAGTAGCACTGGCAGCAGAAACCGCTGTTGGAAGACAAAATATGTAAAATGTATCCATATATTATATATATGTATACATATTAATTAAATATCTAAATTTAACACTTACGTTGCATATTCTTGGCGGGAGAAACCCTTCCGTCGAGTATCTAAATTAATTCTCATTTAAATTAATTAATTAATTTACATTTAGTTAATATTCGAATATGTAAAAATGTAAAAAATATAAAAAATTACCAATTGAGCTTTTAAATTTCGTCTTCCCATTTTATTGTAAGACGGTTAATTTTTACAATGTTGAAGCTATATCAGCATATTTGACTTGACATACAAGTGTGACATCAACCACGCAGACTACTAGATTGTTTGATGCTGAGCAAGGCACGAACATATTTCAGAGCTGCGCAAGCGAACTTTCGTTATCGGATTTTAAAAGAACTAGTTCGATTTTTATACCCTGAACCCATTGAAAATGGGAAGTCAGGGTATAATGGTTTTGTGAAAAGTATGTAACAGGCAGAAGGAATCATCGCAGACCCCATAAAGTATATATATTCTTGATCAGGATGGCGAGCTGAGTCGATATAGCCCAGTCCGTCTGTCCGTCCGTCCGTCCGTCCGTCCGTCCGTATGAGCAAAAGGATCTCAGAAGATATAAGAGCTAGAGAGCTGAAATTTGGCATGCATACTCGTGTATACCATAGGCAGAACAAGTTTATCTTATTTTTTCGATAACTCGTCCAATAACTTTTTTATCGAGAATAATCGAAAAATCGGCATGGTTTTTTCAGCCTAATTTGAACACTTTTAGACCTGGAGATTTCAAATTTGCGTTGTATATAAAGTTTATGGATACAAAGATTTTGCAATCTACAGAGTTTATATACCACGCCCCCTTCGCCCTCAATTTGCAAACCATTTCAAGTACTAGAGACTTGTGCTTTGGAATGAGCACACATTTTAACCATATGATTACGCTCTGAAAGTTTCAATAAGATTGTATGTCTATAAAAGAAATTATTCAAGAAATAAATTCTCATAATATTCCTCACATTGCAGCGCAGCCCAAGCGCAGCCGCTGCTAACTGCGCAGTCAGCAGAGCGCGTGCTTATAAGTGCATGTGTATGCATAAAAGAAGTCCAGAATGATTAGAATATTAGCTTGGAGGGTTCAGGGTATCTCTTATTCGAGCAGTCTCGACTGGAGCCTTCTTACTTGTTTTTTTTTATTTGTTTATTAAATTAATTTTTTAATTGTTATATTTGAGATATTTTTATTTAACATAATTTATTTATTTGACCATGCCTTGACCACGTCTTGAAGGCGTCTAAGTCTTCTCTAAGTACCGTTACGGGCAGAAAAATACCAAGTCGCCTATCTAGCCCAGCTGTTAGAGTGGCAATCAAACCTCTGAAGGTATTTATAGCAGCTTGAGCTCTCGCTCATTCAATTTCACAGTGGTTTTATTGCTCAACCACTCAGCTGCAGTGAGCGTACCATGAGGAAGGCTGAAGGCAGGGAGAGCATATTAACAATAAGTGAGGGTGAGTGTAGGGTCAGCAAATTAATGCTCCATGTGTCACTCTTACACGTTACTTCATAATTTTACTTCATAAAATTACTTCATGGCAAATTAGATGCTTCCCAAATGACTTGACAACTCACAATGTGAAAAGCTGAACAGAGTCTGTTCTAAAGAGAGAACTCGTTGTTGAATTAAAAAAAAATATCAAAATAAATCAGCACTCAGCATACTTAAAATATATAAAAAATCTGCGTTCGAAAGTTTCCCTACAAAAATAAAGAGTTTTACCTGCTATATAATGCGATTTTTTCATAAACTACTTCACAAGCAGCTTACAGAAAACTATTTCAACTCTCGACAAAATGATGTAACTATGTATGCATGGAATAACCAAGCATGAATGCAGTCGTCGAGCACTTTTGGCCAACCTTGCCAAGAAAATGCTAAAAGCGAGTCTTTTATTCTATTATTCAGTTATGCGACTCTTTGTTTATCGCGTCACGTTTGCCTTGTCAGCAGCTTTTTAGTTGCAAAACTAACTTATTTTTAGTTTCCTTAGTTTTTTTTTTTTTTTTTTTTTTTTTTTTTGGTTCCTGTAACTGTCACAACATGGCATTAAAAACTTGTTTTGCGGTCAATTCACTTGTGCGATAAGTCTGTTATTCAAGTGCTCCATGCGGATAGACGGCCAGTAAGGCTCTAAATTGTAGAACAAGTACTTCGAAATTAGAGGGTGACAAAGGGACAGAGAGAGAGAGAGAGAGAGAGAGAGAGAGAGAGAGAGAGAAACACTTGTAGATAAAATGTTATAGTTAAAAGTTGAAGGAAAGTAAACGGAAGAAAATAAGAAAGATTCAAGTTGGTCGGCATAATTTAATGAAACAACTCTGAAATTATAAAATTATAGAAATATTTTATTTAAAATTCGGAGGAGCAAAACTGTTATAGATGACTGAAATGTTAAAGGAATGTTAATGATAAAATGTAAAAGGTTTAATAATTGAAGCCCCAATGAAGGAGCTAAATTTTCCAGCTTGAGCTAATCAATAGAAGTCTAAACTAACTTTTAAGTCAATTCAATTACTGCATTGCTTATAGAATAAGTAAAAGAGAGAAAGAGCATGCATATAAGCGCCTCCTGCTCCTCCTGCTTCTCCTGCTCTCCTCGTCAACTGCAATAAAATCAGTTTGAGTTTGTAACTCGAGGCGGTGGGGCGTTGTCAAATATAAAGGAAGAAGCAGCAGTAAGCTGCAAGCTGCAGTTCTATTCAATATAGTAGTTTCTTGAACAATAACGTACTCGAGTTAAGCTCGTAAGCTGTGGCAGATGCAGCATAACCTCACTTAACTTGCCATGCCCCACACATATGTATATATGTATGTATATTCTGTAATGTATACAAGCCTGGGCTTAGATAAACAATAATATAATTGAAACTTCAAGTGTCTAGCTTTAAGAGAAGCAAGTTGATGGAGCAGAGCACACATACCATAAAGCCAATATACTCCTCTCACATTTGGAGATGGAGTATCGGATCAAACTAATGCCGAAAAGTTCATAAATTATGATATCAATAAACAGAGTCTATGGTCTATTATTAATGTTGCTCTGCTCTTCTACGCAATTAAGTATCTGATTATTCGCAAAACAAAGCTGCCCGATGGCCAACATCAAAACTAAATTAGTTAACTTAAGCAGAAAGCGGACAGTAAATGGCTTAAATGGAACCCTGGCCAAGGGGTCAAATTAGGAAAGGCCAAACGTGTTTTTAAACCAAACTATGGGTTGGTCATTGTTCATTTATCCACACTCTAATCCAATTTGTCACATTGTTGTTTGTTCTCACTCTCACTCACTCCCTCTCTCTCTCTCTCTCCTTTGCAGGCATGGCCATTTGCGATCTGCTGACGGTGGCATTTCCCGCTCCTGGCCTCTGGTATATGTACACATTTGGCAATCATTACAAGCCCATGCATCCGGCCTCCATGTGTCTGGTCTACAGCATTTTCAATGAGGTAAACAAAACAAAAAAAAAAACATAAAAAAAAAAAATAGAACAAATAGAAAAAAAAGAAAAAAACATAAAAACAAAAACCTCAACGACAACACGGAATGGGCACGCGGCTCAGTTTCGTGTTGTTTACCATAGAACTAGAAAAAGATGAAGATGAAACTGAAGAAGAAGACGAAGATGGGCATGAAGATGAAGAAGAAGAGGAGCTCGAAGAAGAAGAGCAGCATCTTTTAATTGCTTGGGCAAGTTCAAGAGGGTTACTTTTGGAGTAGAACGCGTGGGGTTTGTTTAGGGCGGCAGCGAAAGGTGACCCCTCGGCAGGATGGCAGGTTGGCTAACAGTGGTGGGGCGGGGCAGCGGCGGGGCAATGAGAGGGGCTCATATAGACGCTCATTGACCTAAATAAAATGCTTGACTGCAAGTTGGCGTCCTTTGTCTCTGCTGCTGCTGCTGCTGCTGTTGCTGCTGTAGATGTTGCTGATGTATGACGCGTAGGCATTCTCAGTGCTGCGAATACCGTTATTATAGCCAGCCACCCTTAGTTGTATCGTTATCGTTATCGTTATCGCATTTGCTGCTACGTTACGTTTGCACTTTGTTTATGTTTGTTTCTCTCACTGTGTGTGTGTGTTTGTGTGTGTGTGCTCGTTCGTGTCATTTCTGTCAGCATAATGAAAGACCAAAAGTTGATAGAGGCGCAAGTTTTTATGCAAGCTGCCAACTGCCACAAACTAACTGAAGTGTCAAAAGCGAGTGGGCAGAGTACCAAACAAACTAACCAAGCCAGTCAGCCACCCACCCACCCACTCACCCACTCAGTCAGTCAGCCAGCCAGCCACCCGCTCATTCAAAGTATTCAGTCATTCATTCATTCCCTCATTCCTTCGTTTGCACTCTCCGTGCTCACGCTTTCGCTCATTTCACTTCTCTTTTTTTTTTTCCTTTTCGCCCGCGAAGTTGCCGTTGTCGCACGTTTGCCTTGATTAATCAACATTTTCAATTTATGGCGCTCGTTTAGAGCAGCAGCAGCTGATGAAGGTGTGTCGCCGGCTAAAGGGGTTGGGCCCCGAGATGCTGAAAGATGGCGGCATAAAGCAAAACTGTTTACTCATTTCAATGGAGTAGTGTCGAGCTGATAAGATGTGTCCCATTGTTGTCGCCGTTGCTGTTGCTGCTGCTGCTCCTGCTGCTGCTCCTGCTGCTACGTGCTGTGACTTGACTCCCAGGGGATTTGTAGCAGCCAAAATCCCATGCTCTGCCCCAGCCAAACAGCATAGGAATGAGCATGTGACGGAGGCGTTTTGGGGTTCGGGGCTCGGGATTCGGGGTTGACTTGAGTAGTTGGCGGCGTCGACTTGGAGTGGCCGTGTGTCTCCGGCCATGTCTCCGGCTATCTGCGTATGACGGCCATAAAATTCAGCTCACATACACAAAGGCTGTAATAACCGCCAGGCGACCATTGCAGCTAAACTTGAAGACATCTTCGTTACATTTCCCTCGCAATTTATGTGCCCCTCGAAAAAGGCACGGACGGCGCGTTTTAATGGTCATGTTAATGTGCCAGCCGAGTGCTGCTTCGTCTCTTTAACAAGCTCTCACAAACAGCAGCAACAGCAACAGCAACAACAACAACAACAGCAATAACAGCAACAACAACAACAACAGCAACAACTGATACTAGACTCGCTGGCAGCTGTAATTGCAGTTGCGCTTGTGTTTATCTCTCGCCGAGTTGTTGGCTAAATCCACATAAATCGGATTAGGCCACAGTTTGCTGCACAGAATGCACTCAGTTATGTGCGTGTTGAACAA
Source organism: Drosophila arizonae (assembly GCF_054131065.1). Lineage (NCBI taxonomy): Eukaryota > Metazoa > Arthropoda > Insecta > Diptera > Drosophilidae > Drosophila > Drosophila arizonae. Next base: position 14,988,296 of record NC_142927.1, on the reverse strand, counting down.
CATGTAAGCTGCAACATGCATTGACTAACAGCAGCTTTTCGCTGCCAGCACTTTATGCCGACAGACCGAGAGACTGAGAGACAGAGACGGAGAATAGTGCTGTACTGCTTTAAGAGCATTTCAAATGCTCGCGCACTGAACTTGATGCAATTTAATTAACGCGATTTAGAGCTCAATTCATAGAGAAATGTAAAAGTTGAAATTTGGCCTGAACAGATAGAAGGATTGATACTATTTCCCATAACTACACATACATCAAAACTTTTTTCAGTTATCAATAACAGTTGGTGCGTGAAATATTCAGCAGGATTTGCCAATTGATTATCAGATATCTAAGCCCGAAAATGTATTTAGATCATTAATGAAAATTCCTGCTTTGGCATCCTCATGGTAACTCAATGACTCCTAGATATGCAGGTGGAATATAGAAACTGCACTTGAATATTATTATCGACATTTGATACAAATAAATCGCTTTGGCTTTAAGCTGTCTGCAATGGATTTATAGAAGATAAAGATTTCCCTACTTATTTTCATTAATTGTATTTTTTATTACACTTTTCCTCCAATGCAGACTGTTTTGAAACTGCAAACCATATACAGTCGATTTTCGATAATTTGTACACCACTATATCGAAAATTTCGATAAATCGAATGTAATTCATTTTCAATAATTCTCGAGAGAAAACTGTTCCCCTTGCTATTTCGGGATTTTATCGGGGATATTATCGGGATACAAATATGTATACAATACATATAAATATAGTATATACATAGTACAATAGAAAAAGCAATAAAGTCCGAGTCTCATATTCCAAATATTCTATAAGAAATGTTTAATTTAATGTGAATAAATGAATACGAATAATGAAAATCGCGATATGTGGAGCTAACTTATAAATAAATGAAATATTACCAGCAAAGCCAGTCAAGAGTTTTTTAAATACATGATAATGATGCATAAAACAAGAAACTTTTATAATGTTCTATCATAAAATTATAATTTTGCAAACGACTTTACTTCAAATGAATTACTTTCATATTCCCCAGCATGACCAGCTTTATGTATTCAGCCTAATTGCTGCCAGTTCTTAAGGCTTTATTCTCTTATCTTTATTTACAGATCATGCCCGCCATGTGTCACACCATCTCCGTCTGGCTGACTCTGGCCCTGGCCGTGCAAAGGTAAATATGTAATAAATACTTTTACTTTGACTTTCTTTCCTTCACTCGCACATGTTTAAATATCACTCGCTCATCAACTGTCGTCGGTCATGCTCGTGCTCATACTCTGGTGCGGGCCATCCAACAACTGACTTACTCTGGCTCACTGACTGCCGGCCGGACGGACGGACGAACGGACTGACTGACTGACTGTGAGAGCTCTTGACTTGTCAAGGGGATAATAAATCAGCTGTGCTCAGTCGGTCACGTTGGCTGTCGTGTTGCCAATACACTCAGCGCTGTCTTTGCCATACAAATTATGCGCGAGACAACAAAAAATGAACGAACGAAATATAAGAAAATCCGGCCTGACTCGCTAGAGACGTCTTTCGTCCAGTTAACGCGTCGTATGAGTAATGTGCGTGTTGTCGCTGCCAATGGCTATAAACATGACATATACTCCTCTACATGTATGTGGGTGTGTGTGTGTGTGTGTATGTGGGTGGGTGTCTGTCAATCAATCGCATTTGTTTTACAAATCTCTTTTAACTTGCCTTTGTTGCCTACTTTTTTGCTCATCAGCTTACACGATTAAAAAAAAAGAAGGAAAAAGCGATAGAATATTAATCAAAGAAATTATTGTATATATTAAATATAAATAATATTTTTTTTAATTTTTTAAATAACTCTGAGACATTCGTAAATATAATTTTTTTGTATATATATTTCTGAAATATTTTACAAATTAATTACACAATTTATTTTAAAAATATTATTACTATATATGTAGATTTAAATTAAAATTTTAAAGGTTTTTTATTTATTTATTTTTATACCCTGAATATATTCAATGGGAAATCAGGTTATAATGGTTTTGTTGAAATGTATGTAACAGGCAGAAGGAGGCGTGGCAGACCCCACAAAGTATATATATTCTTGATCAGGGCGACGAGCTGAGTCGATTTGGCCCTGTCCGTCTGTCTGTCTGTCCGTCTGTCCGTCCGTCCGTCTGTCCGTATGTTTGAACGCGTCGATTTCCGAAGATATAATAGCTAGAGACTTCAATTTTTTTTTTTTTCTAAATGACCGTATATACAGCGCGGACCTCGAGTTTGCTTTTAAAATTCGATAAATCATCCCGTTATGTTTTTATCGAGTAAAAACATTCAAGTTCAAATCAGATGCCACTATAGGTAATTGTGAATGATTTTTTTTTTTTTTTTAATTTCTCAAATATTCAATATAATATGTAGATCATTTGCTGAAAGTTTCATTGAATTCCGTTTAGTCAAAAATTAATAAAAAATAATCAAATATTTGGCCAATTAACAAACGCACGTGCAGCAGCTTCAACAGCATCGTATGCGTGTGCACACATACATTCAAACTTCTTCTAGAAACATTCGCTGAATCACATCAGCTGTTAGTTTCGTTTAGTTTTGGTAGATGGCGCAGCAGCAGTGAATCTATTTGAGTTTTGCCAGCGCCACTAGCAGAAGTGAGGTGGCGTAGTGTGTTAGCTGCATGACGCTCGATCGAGAAGTCGCGGTTCGAATCCCGATCTCCCGATCGATGCAACTGATGTTAACTTTTTTAATTGTTTCAAAATATTTTTATATTTTATTTATATTTTTATTTTCGGGCAATAATTAAAGCCAATTTAAACAATATTCCATCGTAGGCTTCTCATTATGTGGATAACGTAGATTGGTTACGTAATATTGAATTAGCAGAGTTTTGTCAAGCACCTTCAACTGCTGGGCAGTTATCAACTCTGGCAGCTTACGATTCTTAAATTTTACGGCAAACATAAGATCATTTTCGTAGGGAAATGCGGCTAAGATCATTTCTGGCTTGAGACCGCGTTCGAAGCCATTATTGACAGTGGCAACAAGCTTCTTGTGTTTCTTTATCGAACGCAGCATTACTTTTTTTGTGACGTTCGTGTTATTGACACTGTCTTCTCCCATAACCACCGAGTTCAACTCACTGTTACGTGGACGTCCCTGCAATAAGAATCAATGGTAGCTGGCGCATTGACACAAAAAGGAAAACTTACCCGCCGACGCGGTAGAGTACGTTCTGGTGGTTCGGAAACTGCTCCTGCAATAGATGGAGCCGGTTCAGCGCTAGTAGCACTGGCAGCAGAAACCGCTGTTGGGAGACAAAATATGTAAAATGTATCCATATATTCAATAAATGTATACATATTAATTAAATCTCTAAATTTAACACTTACGTTGCATATTTTGGGCGGGAGAAACCCTTCCGTCGAGTATCTAAATTAATTCACATTTACATTTAGTTAATATTCGAAAATGTAAAAATGTAAAAAATATAAAAAATTACCGATTGAGCTTTTAAATTTCGTTTTCCCATTTTATTGTAAGACGGTTAACTTTTACAATATATTTGAAGCTATATCAGCATATTTGAGTTGACATACAAGTGTGACATCAACCACGCAGACTACTAGATTGTTTGATGCTGAGCAAGGCACGAACATATTTCAGAGGTGCGCAAGCGAAATTTCGTTATCGGATTTTAAAAGAACTAGTTCGATTTTTATACCCTGAACCCATTGAAAATGGGAAGTCAGGGTATAATGGTTTTGTGAAAAGTATGTAACAGGCAGAAGGAATCATCGCAGACCCCATAAAGTATATATGTATATTCTTGATCAGGATGACGAGCTGAGTCGATGTAGCCCTGTCCGTCTGTCCGTCCGTCCGTCCGTCCGTCCGTATGAGCAAAAGGATCTCAGAAGATATAAGAGCTAGAGAGCTGAAATTTGGCATGCATACTATAGGCAGTACAAGTTTATCTTATTTTTTCGATAACTCGTCCAATAACTTTTTTATCGAGAATAATCGAAAAATCGACATTGTTTTTCAGCCTAATTTGAACACTTTTAGACCTGGAGACTTAAAATTTGCGTTGTATATAAAGTTAATGGATACAAAGATTTTTCAATCTACAGAGTTTATATACCACGCCCCCTTCGCCTTCAATTTGCAAAAAACGCATTTCAAGTACTAGAGACTTGTGCTTTGGAATGAGCACACATTTTAACCATATGATTACGCTCTGAAAGTTTCAATAAGATTGTATGTCTATAAAAGAAATTATTCAAGAAATAAATTCTCATAATATTCCTCACATTGCAGCGCAGCCCAAGCGCAGCCGGTTCAGGGTATCTCCTAGTCGAGCAGTCTCGACTGGAGCCTTCTTACTTGTTTTTTTTTCTGAAGTATTATTAAATAAATTTAACAATATATTTTATTAGCAAATTTTTATTTTTTATTTAATCCTACTTAAATATATTTTCCCAATTTCTCGCTTCGAATTTCTGCTCTCTAGTCAAAGTGAAAGCAGAAATTTAAAGCGAGCAGTTGAGAAAAGTAACTTTCAAATTTATTAGCTACAAATTTCGGCCTACTTGATATTTGTACCCTTTTTTCTTCTGATTGATTACAGTGTCTTAACACTTTCAGCTACCAATTTTTTATTTTATTTATTTTTTATTTTTTCCATAATTTAATATATGCCAATGAATATGTTCAACCCAAGCACAGCACAATACTAAATGGCATTTGATATAGCGCAACATATTTTTGCATCCCCATCAAAAATGTGTAAATATTATTTTGCCAACAGTTAATTGCCTCTAATTTGCATGCTATAAACTGTTGGCCAATGTCCATGGGCCAATTTCATATAGCTTTTGGATAGTGCAGGCAACAGCAAACGTTCTACGACTAAAATGTGAAGTCTATAATTTAATTTTGCAAATTTATGACATCTGACTGTCACATAATGCAATCAAGAAAAAGTTCTTTATATTTTGGCTGCTCAAAGCCAAGTGTCAACTGGGCTTAGGCTGCTCAAATTGTTTTGGATGCAAAGCCATAAATAAACTCAGCCCGTGTGCGAGGGTCAGTCAATGCTGTAAATGTTTTATATGCATATTGCCTCTATGTATATTAAAAACAAAAAACGAATGAAAAACAATAAACTAATATGTATTAAATTGGCAACATAAATCGTGAATGTGTACCCCACCCACTACGCCCCCTTCCAGGCACCTCTGTGAATTGTGTATAAAACCATTCGGATTCACATCTAAAAACTCTCGAGCGCGGCGCAAGGGCCACTTGAAGGCTGGCGCATTGTTCTATTAACTCATGTGTGGGATCATAAATTTTACAGCCTGTAAATAAATAACAAAAAAAAAAAGCACCGAAAATTTTGGAGCCACACAAAAAAAAACGGACTTTGAGCAGCAGCAGAAAAAAAAATGAAGTAAAAAAAATAGAAAAACAACAACAGAAAGAAAAGAAAATGTTCTACAATATAAAAATAGTCATAAATATTTGTGCCATTATGCGATGTGGACCGCTTCAAGTGGTCGCTGTGTCTGGCGGTGTGAGTGTGCATGTGTGTGAGTGTGTATGTGTGTGTGTGTGTGCAGCAAATAGCTAAATAATTCGCTATGGTAGCTGGGGACACATTCAGCTGACATCCCTCAGCTCACATTTTGTAAAATGCGTTGAAAATTGCCCGAGGACAAATAGCGCGATAAAACAGTCAACGTTTATTGTTATTATTGCTGTTAGTATTGTTGTTATTGTAGGTGTTGTTGTTAATGTTGTTGTTGTTGCTATTTTTGTTGTCCAGCTGCGTTGCTGTCAACTTTTTGGTATTCCACTTGATTTTTGTGTGCTAACTGAAAGAACTAAGAATCATAGAACAATTTGAACGCTGTGACAACCAGCTAAGTGTATGTGTGTGTGTGTCCTTAAGTGTGTATGTAAGTATGTGAGATAAGATAAATTGATTAACAGCAAAGTTAATATGGAAGCTTTAGCCATATAAAGGAAAATATGTATGTAGTAATATAAGTAGAAGATATAGTAGTAGCATTATTAATGGCATTAGGCGCTCATAAAAATAAAAACAGCGCACATAATTTGGCAGTAGTATGAATATTATTAGTCGAATAAATAGTAGTAGAAGTATATAGTCTAGTAGTAGTAGTAGCAATAGTAGTAGAAAAAGTAATAGTTGCAGTAGTAAATAATAGATAAATGTAGTAGACAATATTATTGATCTAGTAGTAGTTGCAGTAGTCTATAATAAAGATATAGTAGTACAAGTGGTGGTAGTAAATAATATAGTAGAAGAAGTATAGAAGTAGAAGTAGTTGCAGTAGTAGGCATTAGTAAGGGTAGTAGAACACATTGATACGCTTAGAGGTGACTGCAGTACTAAATATTAGTAGTCTCGCTAGTGAATAGAAGTAGAAGTAGTACTACTTGCAGTAGTAAATAATATGGAAATTGTAGTCGACTTGGTAGTGGTAAAAAGTAGTAAATAATATTGAAAAAGTAGTAGAAATAGTGGTGGTAAATAGTAGCTAATAATATTAAAATAGTAGTAGAAGTGATGGTGGTAGAAGTAGTACTAGTTTGAATGGTAGTACTATTACAAGGGTTTGCACTACTAAAAAGTAGTAGAAATAGTAGTCTTTGCAGTAATTAATAATATAGAAATAATAGTAGAAACGGTGGTGGTGAATAGTAGTTAATAATATTGAAATAGTAGTAAAAGTAGTGCTGCTTAATAGTAGTAAGTAAAATAGAAATATTAGCACAAATAATACTAGTTGTAGTAGTAAACTATACTTAGGGCAATCAAAAATAGTAATAGAATTAGAAGGGTTTGCACCACTAAATAGTAGTAGTTTGGTTAAATAGTAGTAGAAATAGTAGTATTTGCAGTAGTAAGTAATAATAGTGAATTTCGGATTTAACTGAAAGCTCTAAAAGCTTAGCTATAGACTTAAAATGCGAGTAGAGTTTAATAAAATATAATTCTCATTGCCTGAACTCCTCAAATAAAAGTGATTTTAAGACACGTAAAGTGGTCACCCGCATATCAATCCGTATGAATGCTGTGATCTCTTAAGCTACAAAAGTAAACCCCTTCAAAAATTGAAATATGTATTCAAAATACATATATTTTTAAATACACATACCTGTATATTAAATACTGAATATACTCAAGCATATTCAGGTCCTCATTCTCTAGGGGAACACAAAAGCTGTAGATATCATACCACATTCCTAGCATTTCTATGATGATAGCACAGATTACTTCTGATATCGGAAGGATAGACATTACCTACTATATATGTATGTGCAAACATATATCTACATATATTAGACTCTACTGAATTTTGTATTAAAAAAGTGCATCCGGAGTGAAAGTTCTTTAATATTGTTTTTATCGTTGTCAAAATAAAAGCAGCAACATTATTTTATAGTCGAGCTAGAAACAATGTTGGCTGCTGGCTCGTAAAATCGCGAGCAACTCAATAGAGTGGAAGGCTTATGAACTGCTGGCTGTTGAGCGTGGCAAGCCATCATTCACAGCCATTTCAGCTGAGTCGTTGACTAAATCACGAAACGAATTCAAGTTTCAATCAAATGAGCACAGCTCCGAGTGCTTCGAAGTACCCATTGAGCGCTCGCAATCAGGACGCATTGAACGTAAATCAGTTGAGTAATTACTCCGGCTGCCAGGCGTTTTGTGAGAGAAACTGTCCTGTGTTAGTTTATCGTGGCACATTTTAAATACATTTGTGCTCATCCATCTTCAATGGAATATGCTAATTACTCATACTAATTATTTGGCTGGATGAATTGCGTTTACTCTGTTGATTTATTATTCCGCATCGCAGATGAATGCCCGGGCCAAGCCTTTTGTGCGGCAAGCGAAGAGGCACAAGCGTGGCTGTGGGGCGTGGCTAAATGCTGTTCATTCAATTATTAATATCAATTCCATTTAGGGCTAAACGCCTCGCAATCGTTTCGTCCTTTGTTTACGATTGCTTTCAACTTTAATGAAATCCCCGCTTGACAAAGGTTCAATGCAAGATTGATTGAAAACCATTTTGAAATGGCAGCCAGAACGAGACGGGCACCGGCAAAGGAGACTGCGTGGGCATGGACATGGACATGGACGTGGGTGTGGGTGTGGGTGTGGGTGTGGGTGTGGGCGTGGGCATGGGCGTGCCCATAATTATGCGCATAAATTAGTCGAAAGGCAGAGCATTTAGAGACAGAGTCTAGCTTAAGCTGTGGCAGCTCAGCGCAGCCATACTCTCACAACAATAACTTACAAGAAAGAGAGGGGGGGTGGGAATGGGGAGGTAGGTGCGGGGGGACGACCTTCAAGTACTAAAACTAAAAAGCTGCCCAAAAGTCGCGACCGAAAGTTTTCTTAATCTCGGCAACATGCGCGCTCATCGTTGGCATGGCGAGCGAGCGAGAGTACTTTGCGAAAATTACGCGAATTATTAAAATGATTAAAATTAGGAAATTACGAAATTATGAAATTAGAAAGCGCCAAGAGTTGATTAGGTTTGGCCTTAGATCTGGCTTTGATTGCCCGGTGCGGTCTCACCTGCCAAGTCAATTGGCTGTCAATTGATGGGGCCTGGCCTGGTGGGGGCTGCGTGGGGGCTGCGTGGGAACATTGTCAACACGTTGCCATCATAAATCCGAGGCGAACCAAATTGGGTTAGTGCTCTGCCTCGGCCTCTGCCTCGGCCTCGGCGTCGGCGCTGGCGCTGGCTGGGCCATCAAATTATATTAGGCAAATGTGCAGAGGCAGTCCTGGCGCTTTTATGCCTCAGCTCGGATAACATTTCATGAATAAAATCCATTGCCAGACACTCTAATGGCCGTCAGATAAAGTCCAACATGATGCATGCGCCACACACCATTTCACATTCAAGCACCATACATATATGCACGTGTCTGAGTGTGTGGGTGTGTGCGTGTTGCTACGAATGTAATGTATCAAATTTGCATGCGACTAGCTCACAGCTCTGAAAGCGTCTCCCGAAATTTGGCCAAGAGCTGAAGAATAGCACTTGAAGCACTTAATAAGCATCTGTGCATCGCATTTAGATTTTAGAGTCTGTTAACTCAGCTCCATTCCATGCAGGTTTATGGCAGGGAATAATCGATAGGCATTGATCATTATGCGAAACGGAGCTCTTAAATCGATAATTGAAGCCTGAAGATAATTTCATTCACGCACTTTCCAGCTCAATTTCGATGGCCATTACAGATTATTTACTTGATTAGCCAATAAGCTGGAGCAAGCTTGAAGCATGAGATACTTGTACTTAGTATAAGCCTTATATGTATTTGTACTGAAAAGCTAAGAAATATATATACATATATATATTATATATCACTTAGTTAAATACATATATTATATTGTATATAACTTGATAAGGATAAGTCTTCGTTTTTCTGCTGTTTCTATAAACTGGAAAATAACCAGAAAAACGGCATACGAATGCTATAGCACCATAGCTGGCAAATATCTATTATTAGCTATTAGTTTCTATTATCACAGATACAGGCAACACTTAAGAAGGGCGAACAGGTCATTTCAGGCAAAATCAAACACAGTGGAATCCTGTTATAGGGACGCTCAAGGGACCGTCGTTACACACGGAAGACGCTATAACCGTAAAGGTCTCTTAAGTCGTCATAACCGGATACTGCTGTACTTTACAATTTAACTTTCAATATATCTTGCTAAAGCTGAACAATTACAGACTTCAAATTCGTCTATCATTAATAAATCTACTAGAGTTACCTTTCTTTGAAACTCAGTTTTATATAGACGCCAAGCCGAAGACCTCAATTGCCTGTGCTTAGTTCTTAAGTTAATCTCAGTTTTAGATATCTTCAATCTCTAATAAATAATAAATAAATACTGTAAATATAAACCCATTTGAGTGCTCTCTTGAGTATCCTTGAAATGCTTGGCCGTAATACAGCCACACCACATTCTAGCTTAAGTTGTCGACATCTATAAGAAAATCTCATGTATGCTCATCACAATCAATTGCATTTCAGGTACATCTACGTGTGCCATGCACCGATGGCACGCACCTGGTGCACGATGCCGCGCGTGAAGCGGTGCACCTTCTACATTGCGTTGCTGGCATTTCTGCACCAGCTGCCGCGCTTCTTCGACCGCACCTATATACCCGTTCAGATCGAGTGGAACGGCAACGAGACAGAGGTGTGCCACCTGGAGACGTCGCTCTGGGTGCACGATTACATCGGCGTCGATCTGTACTACACCAGCTACTATCTGTTCCGGGTGCTATTCGTGAATCTGCTGCCGTGCATCATTTTGGTGACCCTGAACATTTTGTTGTTTGCGGCGCTGCGGCAGGCGCAGGAGCGGCGCAAGCTGCTCTTCCGCGAGAACCGCAAGAAGGAGTGCAAAAAGCTGAGAGACTCCAACTGCACCACCCTCATGCTGATTGTGGTTGTGTCTGTCTTTCTGATTGCCGAAATACCCATTGCCGTGGTCACCTCCATGCACATCGTCAGCTCGCTGATCATCGAGTTCCTCGACTATGGCATCGCCAACGTATTCATTCTGCTGACCAACTTCTTTCTGGTGCTCAGCTATCCGATCAACTTTGGCATCTACTGCGGCATGTCGCGCCAGTTTCGCGAGACCTTCAAGGAGATCTTCATGGGTCGCATGGCCGGCAAGAAGGACAGCTCGTCGAAGTACTCGATCGTGAATGGCCCACGCACCTGCACCAACACCAACGAGACTGTCCTCTAGTAATTGGTGATGTTGGTGCCGCGGCGTGGCAGCAGCGATCAGCATCGCAGCGCAGCGGTCTGTACGTGCAACGCCGCCGCCGCCGCTGCCTCTGCCGCAGTCGCAGCCGCAGCCGCTGCCGATGGCTCCGGCTTAAGCGCGTCGGAGGCAATCAGCAAAGCGCCGCAGCATCAGCATCAGCATCTACATCATCAACATCATCATCATCATTTTCAGCAGCGTCGCACGAGCAACATGGAAATCATAGCCGAGGAGCGAATTGTCTAAGAAAAATGAGATTTGTGAAAATATAGAGAGGGGGAGAGAGAGAGGGAAAATAAATAAACAAAAAGTGCGAATACTCTGGTTTCAAACCAACTCTAATAACAAATAAAAGCGATAAAGTACCATTTGGTTAGTTAGGTACTAGTTGAGCCAACCGAACAGCAGCAGCGAGATATCTGACTATGGGAAATGGAATGGACTCTACTGATGGGATAACCAGCTAAACTAAATACCAATACTAATGCCATAAACAATTTTGATCACTGTTTAATACAAAAAGAAAATTTCTACTATTCAAGTGCAACAAGTACAGATCTTATAGACGTTCAATGTTTGTTCTAGTTGACATAGGGATAAAAATAAAAATGAAAATAATTAAGTTAGAAACCTATTGCCGTGTGTATTATTGAATGTGTATCACGTATAAAAATAAAAAATAAAAACAAGTAAGAACGTTGCAGTCGGGCGATACCGATTGCAGAAGACTCATTCACAGCCCAAACGCTGTCAACCAGAGTATATAGTGCAATTTTCAAGTCTAGTGCGCAACAAAAAACAGGGCATGATCCCATTTAAAATGGGAAAATCATCGATAGCTATTGCTATGATCATTGCATAATTGCATTCAAATTACATGCATATGTATATAATTTATACAATTTTGACTTTTAATAATATACATGTATTTATATCCATATATTGGATACCGGCTTCAAGCTAGCAGCAGATCAGCGCGATTTTACTATACATGTGCACACACTCATCGTCTATTCTATGCGTACAGACAGAAGCGCGCCTTTTCTCACATTCTTAGAATTTCGATTGATTTCTGGACTTTCTAGCCGTTACTGTAGTTTTGTCTGATGACGCTCTCTTATTAAGCTATTCTATTTTAGCAGCTGAGTGCTCGAGCAAAGCAATGGCGCGGGTGCTAAGGGCGACGCAAGTAACGTTAGAGTAGGGAGGTTCGAACCTCTACTATGTTTTTTTTTTTTTTTTTCATACATTTTTCGTTTTTTATAAAATAGATATTTTATTGGGAAGGTGCGAGCTTGACTGAATGGCACTTAATACTTTTCATTTTCTTAGTCGAATAATTTTATAAGTTTAAATTTGTTTCTTCTTAAATAGCCCTCAAATACATATATGCAAATACATACATATGTATATATGTAAGTCTGCACGCATAGCATCAAGCATTCCAGCCTTATACACGTGCTCATTTGTATGTGTGTATGTATGCACACATAAATGCGTACTCTAGCATATTCTAAGAATCTCGTTGCGATTGATTTGTCTTTGCATTGTTTTTGAATTTCCTCTGGCTTTTCTTTGCTATGTGGCGTCATAACAATAATGTGATTTCGTTTTAACTTCTATTGATCGAAACGACGCGGTGGTGCTGTAGGCTGAAGCGCCGACGACCATTATTTTAGCTATTTTGACAAACATGCTGTTTGGGTTGGGTGCGAGTTCAAATCCCGCGGAAAACACTTTTTTGTAAATTGCAAATTTTTGTTATTTTAGCTTCTTTTAAATTTTTTTAAATTCATAAAAATGTTTCCTTTTGTATTATGAATATCTATTAAGCTTATTTATATGTACAAATGCATAAATAGATGGCTGACGCATATAAATGTCGCGATACGGGCACTGTAAATGCCGATTGCCACGCCCCTAGTCGCCGTCGACTCCTCAATTTTAGCCAGTTCTTAGAACGAGTAACCGGTTACCTAAATGCAAAATTTGAATTCTTACGCTCAAAAAATGTGAAAATTACAGGGTATTTTTCGATATGCCACGCCCCTAAAGAGGCTTAAAAATTATTTTTGGGGCATCGATAGAGGAGGCTACCAGTAACTTAACTATCCAAATTTGAAGCTTCTAGCTCTTAAATTGTAGGAGATATAAACTTTTGCGGTTTGCCACGCCCCCTATGGGCGGACATATATCTACCATAGCTCGTTGGACTTGGGTGATCAACCCGCGTATATATACCAAATTTCAGATCTCTAGCATCAATAGTGCCTAAAATATAGCAGAATTCGAAAAATCACTATATCTTCAGGTCCGATTTGCCACGCCCCTAAGGGACGTAGATATATAATTTTTTCATCCATCTTCATAGAATTAAAACATTAGCTTACGTGCAAAATTTCAGCATTCTAGGTTTATAACTTTAGGAGATACAGTTTTGTCCGATTTGCCACGCCCCTAATGGGCGGAGATATATCCGCCATAGCTTGTGATCTTGGGTGGTTGGCGCCGACCTACATACCAAATTTCAGCTTTCTAGCTCTTCAACAAACATGATTTCTGGTATATCGGAAAATGCATTTTCCGATTTGCCACGCCCCTAGTGGGCGGATCGGGAAAATTTTAACACTTTATAAATCGGAGATATACACGAGTATGTGTTCCAAATTTCAAGTCTCTAGCTTCAATAGCGCCGAAATAGATTGCGTTCATACGGACAGACGGACAGACGGACAGACGGACAGACGGACAGACGGACAGACGGACAGACGGACGGACAGCAAGACGGACATTGCACAAAACCAATATACTCATTTCACTTTCGTGAATGAGTCTAATAAATTAAAACTAAAATAATCAAATAAAAAATCAAGAAAATAAAATTAACTTTAAATATAACTAAATAAATAATAAAATAAAAATTAAAACAAAAATATTTATAATACTACAAAGCGAATAAAACTGTAAATGTTTCACAATGCATTTCACTCTACTAGAAATGAAAAATAAATTGAAATAAAAATGTTTACGAAATAAAAACTGATCTACTTATATACATATATACACAAACCTTAGCTATGTACTTACATACAAACATATACATATGTGTATATACGTATAGCTTATCAGAAATCTTTTGAAATTCTTCAAAAATAGAGAACAAAATAAATATTTAAAATTAAGTTAAATTATTGTAATAAATAGAAAACAAAAATGAAATACAGGAATTAATTGACACGGAAGATGGAGGAGAAACCAAAAAGGAAAACAAACTGACCTATATATACATAGCTCTAATGTATTTACATCCGATAAAGTTTATTTTTGTGCGAGTTGTTGTCCAAACAAAACGAGAATCTAATTAAAGTTTAAGCACTAATCTGAACTAAGTTAAAAAAAAATAAATAAATAAATAAATAATTAAATACAAAACAAAAAAACCAACGAACGAAAATATTTCGCTGAAACTCATTTAAATTCGTAAACCTTTTGAGCCCCAAAGTTTCACGAATTTAAATGACAGTCAAAATATTTTCAAAGAAAAACGAATTTCGAAATTTGACAAACAATAAGTTTCACGAATACAAAATGGATGAAAGAAGGTATGGAAAAAAATAATATATATATATATATGAAATATAAATTAAAGATATATGTATGTGTACATATATGAATATCCAAACATATGTATGCATATACATATATGTATTCATTGATATTTAATAGTTATAGTAATTTTTTTTTTTTTTTTGCCTAGATACATATACATATATACACAAATACATACATACCTATATACATATATACATTTGTGTAAGTAAAAAAGCGATTCAATGTTGATATGTCTGTGTACAAGTACTTATTTTAAACAACAACAAATAAAACAACAAATTTCAAGTTTAAATGTTTTAAATGTATGTATTAGCGGTGTAAGAGAAAGTATAAATAAAAAAAATAAAAAAAAAAAAACTTCAAGTTTTCTGTCTGAATGGAAATAAATAAAAAATCTGTGTAAACTTTAAATTGTTTTGTATGCCTCATTGAAATAATCGGGAGGGCACTTACCTAGCCAAAAAGAATTCTCCTGCACTTAAAATAAGATATTAGCCCACAGCTAGCCTGTTACCGAGGATTATGCTCACCTACTCACAGATATCCAGCCAGTACTGAATTTATAGAAAATAGCAGAACATATTGATGATGCTCTCATGCCAAAGCTGAGTAGACAGGAAAGACTACTCAGATTATATAGCAGGCAGCAGAAGCTGTGGCACCTTGAGCTAAATATTTAATCCTGATCAGAAGGCGGATGAGCTGAGGTGGTATGGTCGTTTTTTTTTTTTTTTTTTTTTTTTAATTTTTGTATTTTAATTTTATTTATTTATTTTTTAATTAATTAACTATTTTTTCTTTTTTGCTGTTGAATAAGCATTTTTGTGTTTTTATTTATATTTGTATTTTCTTATTAGTTCTATTAAGCCTTATTTTCATTTTTAAATGGTTTTTAATTAGCTTTATTTATTTATTTACTTTTTATACCCTGAACCCATTGAAAATGGGAAATCAGGGTATAATGGTTTTGTTGAAATGTATGTAACAGGCAGAAGGAGGCGTGGCAGACCCCACAAAGTATATATATTCCGTCTGTCTGTCTGTCTGTCTGTCCGCCTGTCCGTCTGTCCGTCCGTCCGTCTGTCCGTATGTTTGAACGCGTCGATTTCCGAAGATATAAGAGCTAGAGACTTGAATTTTTTTTAAATGACCGTATATACAGCGCGGACGTCGAGTTTGCTTTTAAAATTCGATAAATCATCCCGAGTAAAAAATCATTATCGAGTAAAAACATTCAAGTTCAAATCAGATGCCACTATAGGTAATTGTGAATGATTTTTCTTTTTTTTTTTAATTTCTCAAATATTCAATACAATATGTAGATCACATGCTGAAAGTTTCATTAAATTCCGTTCAGTCAAAAATTAATAAAACATAATCAAATATTTGGCCAATTAACAAACGCACGTGCAGCAGCTTCAACAGCATCGTATGCGTGTGCACACATACATTCAAACTTCTTCTAGAAACATTCGTTGAATCACATCAGCTGTTAGTTTCGTTTAGTTTTGGTAGATGGCGCAGCAGCAGTGAATCTATTTGAGTTTTGCCAGCGCCACTAGCAGAAGTGAGGTGGCGTAGTGTGTTAGCTGCATGACGCTCGATCGAGAAGTCGCGGTTCGAATCCCGATCTCCCGATCGATGCAACTGATGTTAACTTTTTTAATTGTTTCGAAATATTTTTACATTTTATTAAATGAGTTTTATTTATATTTTTATTTTCGGGCAATAATTAAAGCCAATTTAAACAATATTACATCGTAGGCTTCTCATTATGTGGATAACGTAGATTGTTTACATAATATTGAATTAGCAGATTTTTGTCAAGAACCTTCAACTGCTGGGCAGTTATCAACTCTGGCAGTTTACGATTCTTAAATTTTACGGCAAACATAAGATCGTTTTCGTAAGGAAATGCGGCTAAGATCATTTCTGGCTTGAGACCGCGTTCGAAGCCATTATTGACAGTGGGAACAAGCTTTTTGTGTTTCTTTATCGAACGCAGCATTACTTTTTTTGTGACATTCGTGTTATTGACGCTGTCTTCTCCCATAACCACCGAGTTCAGCTGACTGTTACGTGGACGTCCCTGCAATAAGAATCAATGGTAGCTGGCGCATTGACATAAAAAGGAAAACTTACCCGCCGACGCGGTAGAGTACGTTCTGGTGGTTCGGAAACTGCTCCTGCAATAGATGGAGCCGGTTCAGCGCTAGTAGCACTGGCAGCAGAAACCGCTGTTGGAAGACAAAATATGTAAAATGTATCCATATATTAAATAAATGTATACATATTAATTAAATATCTAAATTTAACACTTACGTTGCATATTCTTGTCGGGAGAAACCCTTCCGCCGAGTATCTAAATTAATTCACATTTAAATTAATTAATTAATTTACATTTAGTTAATATTCGAAAATGTAAAAATGTAAAAAATATAAAAAATTACCGATTGAGCTTTTAAATTTCGTTTTTCCATTTTATTGTAAGAGAGTTAATTTTTACAATATATTTGAAGCTATATCAGCATATTTGAGTTGACATACAAGTGTGACATCAACCACGCAGACTACTAGATTGTTTGATGCTGAGCAAGGCACGAACATATTTCAGAGGTGCGCAAGCGAACTTTCGTTATCGGATTTTAAAAGAACTAGTACTAGATTTTTATACCCTGAACCCATTGAAAATGGGAAGTCAGGGTATAATGGTTTTGTGAAAAGTATGTAACAGGCAGAAGGAATCATCGCAGACCCCATAAAGTATATATATTCTTGATCAGGATGACGAGCTGAGTCGATATAGCCCTGTCCGTCTGTCCGTCCGTCCGTCCGTATGAGCAAAAGGATCTCAGAAGATATAAGAGCTAGAGAGCTGAAATTTGGCATGCATACTCATGTATACCATAGGCAGTACAAGTTTATCTTATTTTTCGATAACTCGTCTAATAACTTTTTTATCGAGAATAATCGAAAAATCGACATTGTTTGTTCAGCCTAATTTGAACACTTTTAGACCTGGAGACTTCAAATTTGCGTTGTATATAAAGTTAATGGATACAAAGATTTTGCAATCTACAGAGTTTATATACCACGCCCCCTTCGCCACCAATTTGTAAAAAGTACTAGAGACTTGTGCTTTGGAATGTGCACACCATATTTAACCATATGATTACGCTCTGAAGTTTCAATAAGATTGTATGTCTATAAAAGAAATTATTCAAGAAATAAATTCTCATAATATTCCTCACATTGCAGCGCAGCCCAAGCGCAGCCGCTGCTAACTGCGCAGTCAGCAGAGCGCGTGCTTATAAGTGCATGTGTAGGTATGTGTGCATAAAAGAAGTCCAGAATGATTAGAATATTAGCTTGGAGGGTTCAGGGTATCTCCTAGTCGAGCAGTCTCGACTGGAGCCTTATTACTTGTTTTTTTTTTTATATTTTTGTAAAGTTATTTATTTATTTTTTTAGTTTGTTTATAATTTATTTATATATTTATTTATTTATTTATTTTTTTTTTTTTTGCTGATAAGTAACCAATTTTTTGTTTTATAATATTGTCTATTTATTTATTATTTATTATTATTTATTTATTTATTTATTTTTTTTTATTTTTTTTTTTTTTAATTTTTGAAACTCATTTTTAATTTTAAATGGTTTTCTAATTGCCATTTACATTTGCGCTAGACTATATTATTTTGTCAAGTAAGTAAGGCTGGGTGCACAGCTTAGACTCTGTAGCTGATCGATGACTCCGGCTGGAAGATGCTTTTTAACATAAACCCTTAAATATTAATCTCAGCTTGTTCTCCATTCTTGTTCTGATCAACTCAATGTGTTTTTAGAGACTATATACATATAATTATAGAAATGAATTCCGCTCGGACATCGTGTCAACGTACTTTTTCTTATGACTATAACGCCTTTATGAATGGTCCAATTCACTCACCAGTTTTCGAGAGATTTGAGATATTCCTTTGTTAATATTAGCTTAATATTCTAAATATTTTAAATATTTTTTAAGGTCAACTTGAGGACCCTAAGAGCAACAGAAAACAAACGTAGATTCATGTTCACAGATGAATAATATTTTTAATATCAGATACCTTCGTCCACTCTACCTTAAATATACATATATGATATAAAAACTATATTTAAATACATAAACGCCTCAATCAAGCTCTGAAAATATCAACTAGAATCCAAGTGATGCAATGAGGGCTAAAATTATCGCAAGACTCTCTGCAAAGCTCATTAAGCGACTCAAGTACCTAGCTTTGCCCCTGCCACTTTCATCACACTTCTTTTACTTCATCTTGTTAGACTCATTCACGAAAGTGAAATGAGTATATTGGTTTTGTGCAATGTCCGTCTTGCTGTCCGTCCGTCTGTCCGTCTGTCCGTCTGTCCGTCTGTCCGTCTGTCCGTCTGTCCGTCTGTCCGTATGAACGCAATCTATTTCGGCGCTATTGAAGCTAGAGACTTGAAATTTGGAACACATACTCGTGTATATCTCCGATTTATAAAGTGTTAAAATTTTCCCGATCCGCCCACTAGGGGCGTGGCAAATCGGAAAATGCATTTTCCGATATACCAGAAATCATGTTTGTTGAAGAGCTAGAAAGCTGAAATTTGGTATGTAGGTCGGCGCCAACCACCCAAGATCACAAGCTATGGCGGATATATCTCCGCCCATTAGGGGCGTGGCAAATCGGACAAAACTGTATCTCCTAAAGTTATAAACCTAGAATGCTGAAATTTTGCACGTAAGCTAATGTTTTAATTCTATGAAGATGGATGAAAAAATTATATATCTACGTCCCTTAGGGGCGTGGCAAATCGGACCTGAAGATATAGTGATTTTTCGAATTCTGCTATATTTTAGGCACT
This sequence comes from Drosophila arizonae, assembly GCF_054131065.1. Lineage (NCBI taxonomy): Eukaryota > Metazoa > Arthropoda > Insecta > Diptera > Drosophilidae > Drosophila > Drosophila arizonae. The sequence continues at coordinate 14,968,937 of NC_142927.1, read as the reverse complement.
ATTGATGCTAGAGATCTGAAATTTGGTATATATACGCGGGTTGATCACCCAAGTCCAACGAGCTATGGTAGATATATGTCCGCCCATAGGGGGCGTGGCAAACCGCAAAAGTTTATATCTCCTACAATTTAAGAGCTAGAAGCTTCAAATTTGGATAGTTAAGTTACTGGTAGCCTCCTCTATCGATGCCCCAAAAATAATTTTTAAGCCTCTTTAGGGGCGTGGCATATCGAAAAATACCCTGTAATTTTCACATTTTTTGAGCGTAAGAATTCAAATTTTGCATTTAGGTAACCGGTTACTCGTTCTAAGAACTGGCTAAAATTGAGGAGTCGACGGCGACTAGGGGCGTGGCAATCGGCATTTACAGTGCCCGTATCGCGACATTTATATGCGTCAGCCATCTATTTATGCATTTGTACATATAAATAAGCTTAATAGATATTCATAATACAAAAGGAAACATTTTTATGAATTTAAAAAAATTTAAAAGAAGCTAAAATAACAAAAATTTGCAATTTACAAAAAAGTGTTTTCCGCGGGATTTGAACTCGCACCCAACCCAAACAGCATGTTTGTCAAAATAGCTAAAATAATGGTCGTCGGCGCTTCAGCCTACAGCACCACCGCGTCGTTTCGATCAATAGAAGTTAAAACGAAATCACATTATTGTTATGACGCCACATAGCAAAGAAAAGCCAGAGGAAATTCAAAAACAATGCAAAGACAAATCAATCGCAACGAGATTCTTAGAATATGCTAGAGTACGCATTTATGTGTGCATACATACACACATACAAATGAGCACGTGTATAAGGCTGGAATGCTTGATGCTATGCGTGCAGACTTACATATATACATATGTATGTATTTGCATATATGTATTTGAGGGCTATTTAAGAAGAAACAAATTTAAACTTATAAAATTATTCGACTAAGAAAATGAAAAGTATTAAGTGCCATTCAGTCAAGCTCGCACCTTCCCAATAAAATATCTATTTTATAAAAAACGAAAAATGTATGAAAAAAAAAAAAAAAAAACATAGTAGAGGTTCGAACCTCCCTACTCTAACGTTACTTGCGTCGCCCTTAGCACCCGCGCCATTGCTTTGCTCGAGCACTCAGCTGCTAAAATAGAATAGCTTAATAAGAGAGCGTCATCAGACAAAACTACAGTAACGGCTAGAAAGTCCAGAAATCAATCGAAATTCTAAGAATGTGAGAAAAGGCGCGCTTCTGTCTGTACGCATAGAATAGACGATGAGTGTGTGCACATGTATAGTAAAATCGCGCTGATCTGCTGCTAGCTTGAAGCCGGTATCCAATATATGGATATAAATACATGTATATTATTAAAAGTCAAAATTGTATAAATTATATACATATGCATGTAATTTGAATGCAATTATGCAATGATCATAGCAATAGCTATCGATGATTTTCCCATTTTAAATGGGATCATGCCCTGTTTTTTGTTGCGCACTAGACTTGAAAATTGCACTATATACTCTGGTTGACAGCGTTTGGGCTGTGAATGAGTCTTCTGCAATCGGTATCGCCCGACTGCAACGTTCTTACTTGTTTTTTATAATTAATATGATATACAATATATATTTATATTAGTAATGTGCTCTACAGTCTATCACAAGTTAGTAGAGCTGACAGAGCGGCTGCTTGTGGCGACTGCGCTCGCAGCCGAAAGCACGCGCAAAGTGCTGGGAGCTGGCGACGGCATCGTTGACCCGCTGCCGACTGCTGCCGTGCTCGCTGGTGTCCTCAGGCTGCAGATCGTCGCGGCAGAAGAACTGGGCAAAGTTGAGGAAGAAGTGCTGCTGCACCGCCGTGCCACACCTGGCGCCGGTTGCCTCTTTGTGCTGGCAATGGGCCGTGAAGTAGCTGTCGTAGGCCAAGGAAAGTCCGTTCAGGTCGGCGAACTTCTCGTCGGCGATTTCGGCGTGGCGTCGCTTCAGGCAGCTCTTCTGGCTTGCGAAACGCGCATTCGAGGACAGGCGCTGCCTCTGCTGCCTGCTGGCCAGCTTGCCACGCCCATCGTACACCACTCCACTCAGATCGAAGCCGTGGGAGAGCTCGTGCGCCAGCAGGAAGCCGAGGCCGCTGTGCGTAAGCACCTTCGGCTGATGCGACCTGTACAGGTTGGCCGACAGCAGCGAGTGCGGCAGCACCACCAGATTGCGCGAGAAGAGAAAGAAGCACGAGGCATAGCTGCCAAAGCCGTCCAACTGCACCACAAACAGCCCGTCAGCTGCCTCGCCCTCAGCCCCCGCCGCCCAGCGCTGCGTCTGCCTCAATAGGGCCAACAGATTGCCGTAGTAGTCGTTGGCCCTCAGCTGCAGCTGGGCGTAGTGCGCCTCCAGCTGCTGCTGCTGCTGCTCCGGGCTGCCGCCGGGCAGCACGCCCACACGCAGCCGCATGCGCTGCAGCTTCTGCAGCAGGAAGCTCTGCGTGGCATTGTCGAACCGATTGCGATTGGCCTGCAGCTGCAGCTTGAACTGCTGGCGCAGCTGCTCGAACAGCTGGTGCATTGTGTCGTTCGTGTGGTGTCGCTGCGCGTGCGACACTTGCTGCTGCAGCAGCCACACGGCCGCATGCGTCAGCAGCTGGCGCGACTGAGCCGCGCACTGCTGCCGCCCGAACGCCGGCGCGGGCAGCTGCTGCAGCAGTCGCAGCAGCCGCAGCTGCAGATAGGCCGCCAGCAGCGGCGCCGGCTGCTCGGCCAGCAGCGCGGACACGCAGCTCAGATAGGCCGGCCGACGTGTGGCACTGGGCCTAGCACTGGCAGCTGGCAACGGCAGTAGCCAGAGCATCAGTGGCCTTCTCTGCTCCTGCTCCTGCTCCTGCTGCTGCGCACAGCGGCAGAGCTGCTGCTCCAGCCGGTGCAGCTGCTTCCACAGCCTGCGCTCGGCCACGCCCAGCGGCTGCAGCTCACGGTACAACTGCCTGAAGCTCGCGTGCGTCAGCATCTCATAGTCACCTGCATCGCTCAGGTAATCCTCCGGATTGGGCCACGGAAACTGCAGCTGCAGCAGCCGCTGCTCTGCATCGCTGAGCGCCTCCGCCTCCGCCTCCTCCTCCTCCTCTTCGTTCTCGTACTGCAGCAGCTCGCCCAAGCCGTAGGCCTTCAGCAGGTGTATCAACGCACTGCCATTCCCTCTCTCGCTCGCACTCGCACTTTCAGTCTCACTCTCAGTCTCTCCCCTGCTCCACTCGGCGAGCCAGCGCACAAACTGCGCCGCATCGTAGCGCTTGTCGAGGCGCCGGCAGGCAACATAGTTGTCGCGCAGCAGCTGCACGAAGCGCGGCTCCTGCGGCCCGGGCTGCTGCTCCAGCAGCTCCGACAGGCTTGCATGATACTCGTAGTCCAGCTGCTCCAGCTGGCTGGCATAGACGTCATCGGCATGCGCCAGCGACCAGCCCCCGCAGGCGTGCTCATAGAAGTCCACGCAGGCATCGGCGCTGGCATTCATGTGGCGCTGAATGTAGACGGGCAGCCGGGCATGGCTGGCGAGGATTGGCCGCCAGAGGCACTGGCTCAGGCACAGACTCAGGCCAAGCGGTAGCCACAGCTGCAGCTTGCACAGTTCACGTACGTTGAACATGGAATTCGCGTGAGAACTGCGCTAAATCGTTTGGCGATCGACGCGCTGATAGCGAGCGAAAAGCTAAGCAGCTCAGCTCACGCTGACACAGATGGCCCGCTTGATAGCACGGCCAGACGATGACGTCATCGACCCAATTCCGTGAGCGCCGTTTGTTGAGGTGTTACACGATCTGACGTGACTTAATGGGCAGACCACATTGCCAAGAGAGAGAAAGTGAGTGAGTGAGAGAAAGAGAGAGAGGGAGAGAGAGAGAGAAAGAGAGAGAGAGAGAGCGAGAGAGAGAGAGAGGGAACGAGAGACTGCACTTGCCTAATGTTTGGCATGGCAAATCGGAGAGATCTGAGAATTTTATGATTAACTTTTGATAGAGTGTTCTCTTAACCCTTCGTATACTAATAATTTAGGATAACAGTACTACTTATAATTGATTTTCTAGTTTTTATACCCTGAACCCATTTTCAATGGGAAATCAGGGTATAATGGTTTTGTTGAAATGTATGTAACAGGCAGAAGGAGGCGTGGCAGACCCCACAAAGTATATATATTCCGTCTGTCTGTCTGTCTGTCTGTCTGTCCGTCTGTACGTCTGTCCGTCTGTCCGTCCGTCCGTCTGTCCGTCTGTCCGTATGTTTGAACGCGTCGATTTCCGAAGATATAAGAGCTAGAGACTTGAATTTTTTTTATTTTTTTTAAATGACCGTATATAAAGCGCGGACGTCGAGTTTGCTATTAAAATTCGATAAATCATCCCGTTATGTTTTTATCGAGTAAAAACATTCAAGTTCAAATCAGATGCCACTATAGGTAATTGTGAATTTTTCTTTTTTTTTTTAATTTCTCAAATATTCAATATAATATGTAGATCATATGCTGAAAGTTTCATTAAATTCCGTTCAGTCAAAAATTAATAAAAAATAATCAAATATTTGGCCAATTAACAAACGCACGTGCAGCAGCTTCAACAGCATCGTATGCGTGTGCACACATACATTCAAACTTCTAGAAACATTCGTTGAATCACATCAGTGAATCTATTTGAGTTTTGCCAGCGCCACTAGCAGAAGTGAGGTGGCGTAGTGTGTTAGCTGCATGACGCTCGATCGAGAAGTCGCGGTTCGAATCCCGATCTCCCGATCGATGCAACTGATGTTAACTTTTTTAATTGTTTCGAAATATTTTTATATTTTATTAAATGAGTTTGGTATTTTATTAATATTTTTATTTTCGGCCAATTTAAACAATATTACATCGTAGGCTTCTCATTATGTGGATAACGTAGATTGTTTACGTAATATTGAATTAGCAGAGTTTTGTCAAGCACCTTCAACTGCTGGGCAGTTATCAACTCTGGCAGCTTACGATTCTTAAATTTTACGGCAAACATAAGCTCATTTTCGTAAGGAAATGCGGCTAAGATCATTTCTGGCTTGAGACCGACACTGTCTTCTCCCATAACCACCGAGTTCAACTGACTGTTACGTGGACGTCCCTGCAATAAGAATCAATGGTAGCTGGCGCATTGACACAAAAAGGAAAACTTACCCGCCGACGCGGTAGAGTACGTTCTGGTGGTTCGGAGTCTGCTCCTGCAATAGATGGAGCCGCAGCAGCGCTAGTAGCACTGGCAGCAGAAACCGCTGTTGGAAGACAAAATATGTAAAATGTATCCATATATTATATAAATGTATACATATTAATTAAATATCCAAACACTTAACACTTACGTTGCATATTCTTGTCGGGAGAAACCCTTCCGCCGAGTATCTAAGTAATTCACATTTAAATTAATTAATTAGTTTACATTTCGTTAATATTCGAAAATGTAAAAAGGTAAAAAATATACAAAATTACCAATTGAGCTTTTAAATTTCGTTTTCCCATTTTATTGTAAGACGGTTAACTTTTACAATATATTTGAAGCTATATCAGCATATTTGAGTTGACATACAAGTGTGACATCAACCACGCAGACTACTAGATTGTTTGATGCTGAGCAAGGCACGAACATATTTCAGAGGTGCGCAAGCGAGCTTTCGTTATCGGATTTTAAAAGAACTAGTTCGATTTTTATACCCTGAACCCATTGAAAATGGGAAGTCAGGGTATAATGGTTTTGTGAAAAGTATGTAACAGGCAGAAGGAATCATCGCAGACCCCATAAAGTATATATATTCTTGATCAGGATGACGAGCTGAGTCGATATAGCTCTGTCCGTCTGTCCGTCCGTCCGTCCGTCCGTCCGTCCGTCCGTATGAGCAAAAGGATCTCAGAAGATATAAGAGCTAGAGAGCTGAAATTTGGCATGCATACTAATTTTTTTTTTTTTTTTTTATTTTAAAACACTCTCAAATATTTTTAAAATGTTTTCCTTTTAACTTCATTTGCTTAATTTTTTATAAGCTTAAAGATTTTATTAACAAGTTACATACAAATTTCATTAATATCGCTTTTAGATAATATTTAAAACTTGCATTTATATTTTTATTTTTTTTTATCTATTTATTTTATTTTTGTATCTTTTATTTCAAATTAACGACTTAATTTTTTATAAGCTAAAATATTTTAATAACAACTTGCATAAAAAATGTTATGATAACATTCTTAGATTAAATTATTTTAATTACCAGATTAATAATTTTAATTTTTTCTTATTTTTTAATTTCTTAACATTCTAAAATATTTTAAAAATACTTTCAAAATAAATGAGTTAAACATTTAAACATGTATTAACATTTATATGATTTCGATTTCAGATTTTAAAGATGCTCAAATAGGGTTGCTTGAAATAAGACTTGAACCACTGTACTTATTTCAGTTTCAGTTTACGTTTACTTATCTGAAGCTTGTTAACCAAATTCCGTGGTGTGTGCAAAATAAAACTTTCGATTTGAGTCAGCTTTAAGCCGCTTGCCGACCCTTGGCTACAGCAATCAAAGTTGTTCTCTCTTTATAGTTGAATACATTAAATATGCAGAAGGCAGCTAAAAATTTGTTCGGACTAGTTGTCTAAGCACCTGATGAAGGAATTTAGAAGCCAGCCAAAGATATTTATATATAAGTATATGTGTGTGTGTGTGTGTGTGTGTGTGTTTGTGTGAGCTTATATTGATGATAAGCCAAGGCAAACTATTAGCCCAAACCTTTGTCTTCGGCCCAACAATAGCCAAGGCCAGCAGGCCAATTGTAAGCCCTTCATTTGACGAGGGACAATGTAGACGCGAAGCCTTTCGTCTCATTCATTTCATTATCTATGGAGTCAGTCAGCATTATCTGCCATTTCTATGATAAGGCGAAAGTTCTAAAGCGTGTGTCAAATTGATGGCGACTTCAGCTCATTTGCATAGACTGCTCTGGCTGAATGGCTTAGCTACTTTATGGCCGCCACGCCCATGTGGGCGGCTGGGCCATTTAGCTGTGTGGGCTATACAAAATGCAGGCGAGATATGCAACGAGCAGGGCGGGGCAAGCGTTCCAAAAATGGGCAACTATCAAGTAAAATTGCAACAGAGAGACAGAGAGGGAGGGAGAGGGAGCGAGAGAGAGAGAGTTAAGCAGAGTCACATGAGCAAAATGCAATGTCGTTTCTTCATTCAAATTTAATGCACTTTTCACTAAGTTGGATGGCTGTGTGGTTTATTGGTTGCTGGGGTGGTTTGGGTGGTTGGGGTGGTTCTGTGGGTTGGGTTTATTGTGCTAGCTGCTGGCTGCACTTGAAAGTTCTCATCAAAGTCATGAGATTTTGTTGGCTTTTAGCCTTTGGCATATTTGTGTGGGCGTGCCTATGTGCATGCGTATGTGTGTGTTTGTGTGTACTGGTGGCAGTGCGTAGCCAGAAAATGTCCTTAGCATCTGATGGAAAAACCAGCAAAGTGCAGTTGCCACACATACATATACACATGCGCCCACACACACACACAAACTCAACTGCCACTCAACTTAGGCCAGCAGCTGTGCATGTGGCATGCGGCCTGCTCGACTCCTGCTTCTGCTACTGCTCCTGTGGCAAGGCTAACCGCAGTCGGGCTTTCGTTAGACGTGAGCTATTTATAATGGCTGCAGTTTTGTGTGCGCGTAAGCCGAGCCATAAAAAAAATATATGTATATATTTATAGATATATATGTGCTATAAGATGGAGCGAATCGAGCCAGAATAGCGCCAGCTGATAAGTTTTAAGCCTTTGCACGCAGCCGGCCCCAAAAAGTAGGCAACAAATATGCTGCACATGCCCCATTTATTTCGCTCCGAATTGATTGAGGCACACGCACACACACAAGCACACACGGTCACACGCAATGAGTGCGTGAGCGGCAAAGTTTCATATTAAAGTCAACAATAACAACATTGATACGGGCGGCAGCAGATAATCAATCAGGAGCTGCTTATTGGCTTTTCAAAATGCGTCTAACAAAATAAATAAAAGTCGAAGCGACAATGTGGCATGTTAGGCTGCCACAGCCGTTGCCAAAAGGAGAGAAGCAACAAAAAAAAAAAAAAAGGAAAGGTACACCTAAACGCCTGCCACGCCCAGCAGCAGCTTCAGCTTCAGCTTCAGCCTCAGGCGAAAGGCCGAACCTAACAAATAAGCCGTGTCCAAGGCTAGAGAACCCACAGAGCTGCTTGTTTGCCGACACCTAATGCCAATTTAATGCTGTGTGTGGCTTTGTGTGTCTATCTCTGCCTGTGCGCGTGTGTATGTGTGCGTGTGTGTGTGTGTCTCCGCCTAAGCCCACAGCAATGTCCAAGCATCGATAAACGTACATAATCAAAGGCAATTAGGCTTTTGAGTATTGTTTTTGCACTCCGGCAGGCAAGCGGCAAAGGTATCTAATTAATTTTGAATTGAATTTAGGTGCCTCGCTAACACACACACGCACACGCACACACGCTCACAGCTGGTAACAGTAATACCAGCTGCCAGCTATTCATTAAGGAACTTAGAGCTCTCGGCATTGTTTATTTGGCATTCAGATATGCTCGCTCAGGTCGATTGTGGCAGATATTTATTAACCAGTTGAAATTCCAGTGAAATTCTACTTAGGTTTATGCATTTCCTCACACTAAATTATTGCTCAATCAATAGCTTTTATTAATATACATATATATGTATTAATAATAAATTATTTAATTTAATTTTGGACAAAGAATCTTTGTCTATATACATATGTATGTTAATATAATTCCATATACATATATATTTGCTAGTTCTCTTAATATAAAACTGAATTGAAATGTCACCAAAGGTAAGAGAAAAATTTAATAAAATATGCAAATTAAAAAAAAAAATAAAATAAATAATAATAATTATAAAATAAAATAAAATAGCTATTAGCCCACATCCAGCTGCCTGATGCACCAGCCTGACTCTCTGCCACTTCTCTATTAAGTTGATCTGCTGCGAATCGGCTTTGGCTTCTCTCAATCAATGCTAGCTTTACTTCCTACCAAACACCCTCTGACCATGTACTCATGCTCTAAGTTTTCAATAGTTCCGCAATCTTGAAGGTGATATAAGTCACTGCATAACGAAATATTTCAATAGCGAAGTATTCAAGCATAAGCCCTTGACAAAAATATTCCAACAGATCCGATTATCCATTCGCTCTTTAGCAATGAAAAATGTCATCCTTCAGCTGCAGCCCATAAGCATGACAAATGAGCCTCGGGAACGGCTTAAAATGTTAAACAGAGAAACAAGTGTAAAGTGTAGACATTTGTGCATCCGCATGACAAATGTGAGCAAATAACAAATGGACGTCCTATGACTGAAATTCTAACATCCACTTTTCCGGTCGGGCAATGAAACAAACTTGGACTACAGTAAACTATAGAAAGGACTCAAATTAAGGCTAAATAAGTCTGTAATTAAAGTTGATATATTATTAGCATCTAGGCCCGTGTATTAGTAAAAATTAATACAAATCTAAAAAATATGACAAATAATAATAATAATAAAATTAAAAAAAAAAAAAAAATCAATTTCTTTTAATTAAATTGAATCTTCAAATTTTATAAAAAATTAAATAAAATAAAATAAATAAAAAAAAAAAAAAAAACAACAATTTCTTTTAACAGCCACTAAAATTCAATTATCACAAACAATTAACCGCTAGCCCAATTTAAAAAAAAAAAAAAAAAAAAAAAAAAAGGCCTATCTTCACTTTGCAGAAATGTTTTGTGCAAATACAAGCGAAAATAGCAAAGACACATTTTGGACACATTCCATGACTATTTCTAGAGTACTGCAAAGCCAGCTCTAATTGCTGTCTTAAAGCTAATTAATGAATAAAATTTAGTTGGGGCTTTCGCTTTGTTTAGTTGATATCTCTGATGCTGAAGCATAATGAAAGCTTCAACTGCCTTTCATTTGTGTTAATAGGTTTTATATCTGCGCTCCGGGCTATTAGCGCAAATTACAAAAATTACAAAACGAGCGAACGTTAACATCATCTAAATAAAATATAATCAAAACGAAAAAACACAAAAAAATGGGAAAAAAAGGAAAAACGGATGCCAAAAAGACGCCAAATGGCAAAAATTCCCTTGCAATTAAACATAAAGCCCAAGGACCCAAAAACGCTCAGACAAACCGCAGACAAATGGCAAGGCGCAACAACAACAACAACAAGAGTGAATGTATGTGTGTATATGTATGTGTATATAGTATATGTATTCTCAAATGTATATAAAATGGCAACATGCATTTAAATTAAAATGTTGCCGGGCGTCGTCCGTCGGGCGTCGTCCGTCGGGCGTCGGGCGAAGGCTTTGTCTGACCCTTTGTTGTTGGTGCGCTGCGCCTGACCCTGGTCCAGCTGTCCCTAATTGCAAAAGCCCCAAAACCCGATACGAACAGCAACCGCCATGGCAAACATAAAGGGAGCACACACACTCACACACACACCAACACACTGAACTATCAATTGTGAAATGCGGTTGTGCTTTGGATGACCTTTTGGCACATAATTAGCTGCGGATGATGGAAACGATTTGAACCTAACACAGAACTCACTTCAAGTCCAACCAGATATGTAGTAGCTCCCGTTGCAGCTGACGCAGCTCAGTTTAGTTCAGTTCAGTTTAGTTCAGTTCAGTTCAGTTCCAGAAGACACCAATTCGAGTCCAACCGACAATGTGTGGCCAAAGGGTCAGTAGCACATTTTGCGGCTTTGCCATTGTGTCTCTCTCTGGCACCCAAAGAGCCATCAATAGTTGCCGCAACGACATGCCGAGGCAGTGGAGCAGACGGAAGGACTTCAAAGAGTGCCATCCGCAAAATTTTGGTTAGCTCTCATCTAATTTGGCCCTAGAATGAAATTTATTAGAATTATATGAAGTTTATAGTGTAATGGCCAGGCCAAGTTTGTCTGTGTGTCCATTTCATTTTGCCGAAAACTTAAAAAGTCGTTTTCTGGCTCTGAACTATGGCTTGGTAAGAGTCTGTGGTTTTCATTATTTATTTTAGCTGCAAATAATTTGAGCGCATAAAATCTAATAATTTAAATTTTATTGTTGCTGAGCCAAAAGCCGTTTGGTGTGGTTAGGCTCGCTAAACACATCGATGGCATAAGTGAATTCAGTGTGTGCATGTGTATGTGTATGTGAAGACCTTTTCCATTGGACTTTTGAGTCTCATTGCGCGATCGTCAAGCATTTCTCTCCCTAAATGAAGTTCGTAAATGGAGCGTCACGCGAAAAGTTTAGCTGAGGACGCTCAACTGAAAATAAAAACGAATAGAACCGAAGGCACTTGCTCAGAGCGAGGAGAGCGTAATGAATCTAACGGTCAACTATGATCGGTCTGGACGACTAGCCCAGATAAGTCTTTAAAATGTTCCCTTTAATAATATATCGAGCTCAAGCAGTGACAAACGCGCTCGATCCCTTAAACTACATCGTCAATAGCTGAGTCTGTAGAAGCTTGTTCCATTCTTCTGCTCATTCGTTCATTGATTCTCTCTCTCTCTCTCTCTCTCTCTCTCTCTCTCTCTCTCTCTCTCTCTCTCTCTCTCTCTCTCTCTCTCACTCTTTTCAGTAGAGCACAAAAACTTTAGCCAGAGCTGAGCAATCCTCTAAATCAATAATCAAAACACGCACTGCAGGATATCTGCTCCCTACCAAAACCAGTCTAATTAGTTATTCTCACTCCTCACTTTGCTTTGCTCTCTCCCACACTTAGCCCCTTCATAAATTTCTTTAACAACTTAAAATATGATTTCACCTTTTTTTTACTTTATTGCGCCATATTAATAGGTCTGTCGCCATTTGCTGGTCAGACTTCATATTTAATATTCCTGCTGCTGGAACACTTGCCATGTCAAGTGGTTGATAAGTGGGTCAGATCCTTTGATTACAATCATTTATATTCAACTCTTGGCGGGCATGACATTACCAAATAATGTTAAACGATGACCAGCACATTCGGCCCTTTTGTGCTTGGCTAATGCATTTGGCCAAAAACAACAGAGCCCCGAGAGCTCATTTTGGCCAGCAATGAAGACGCAAATATTACTTCAGCTTTTGCTCTATAATTTTGCTACACAAATTTTCCCAATTCACATTACTTAATATACCCAACTCAAGTCCATTAAAAATGGGAAATTTAAGTAAATTGGTTTGGTAAAAATGGCAGAAGAGGGCGTAGGCGTAAACATATACTCATAAACAGCTGACGCCAAGTCAGTCGATTAAGAGCTATGCATCCGTCTGTCCGTATGTCCGTCTACCCGTGTCTGACTACCGTACTGTCCGACTATCCGTCTGTCCGGCTATCCGTCTATTCATCTATCCGACTATTCATCTGTTTGACTATCCGTCTCTCCGACTGTTCACTGGTCCGACTATCCGACTATCCGTCTCTCCGACTATCCGTCTAATCAACTATCCGTCTCTCCGACTATGCGTCTAACCGACTATTCATCTGTTCGGCTATCCGTCTGTCCGACTATCCGTCTGTCCGACTATCCGTCTGTCCGACTATTCGTCTGTCCGCCTATCCATTTATTCGTCTGTCCGTCTATCCGTCTGTTTCACTGTTCACTTGTCCGACTATCCGTCCCTCCGACTGTCCGTCTGTCCGATTGTTCACTTGACCGACTATCCGACTATCCGTCTGTCCTACTATCCATCTGTCCGACTATCCAGTGTCCGTCTGCCCGTCTGCCCATCTGCCCGTCCGTCCGACTATCCGTCTATCCGTCTATCTTACTGTTCACTTGTCCGACTATCCGTCTGTCAAACTATTTGTCTATCCGACTATCCTACTGCCCGTCTGCCCGTCTGCCCGTCTGCCCGTCAGCCCGTCTATTCGACTATTCATCTGTCCGACTATCCGTCTATCCGACTATCCGTCTGTCTGACTATCCGTCTGTCCGACTATCTGTCTGTCCGTCTGTGTAAAAGAAGCATAAAATTCTCGGTACATCAGCTTAGCTCAGGGTATCTGCTAGTCGGAAAGCCCCGATTAGAGTGCTCTTACTTGACATCATATGCGCATAATTTCTGCGGTTTACCCAAATTGAAATTGTTTTTCGAATTTAATTGGCAATATGCATATATAATTATGATTTCCTATGTAACTTGCACCAAAGTGAATTCTTAGGAAAGTCTTGAATGTTGGCTTACGCAAGCCATATTATTTTCATCTATTGAACAGAGCTTCAATCACACTAATTTCCTGCAAGCGCTGGAGTTTACCAAAGCCATAAATTTATACATCTATATATGCATGTACATATTTTTACATATTTATATATCTTATATGCCTGCAGATTGTCATATTCAAATTTGCGGCTCAATTTGTGTATTCGCCTAGCTGGCAACTGGGTCGACAAAAATAGCGCCTCGCGCAGGTGTGAGCGCCCGTCCATTTCACTCACACGCAATGAGAACGTCAGCCAGGACGACTCCGACTCGCATTTGTCACACGAGTTGTTGTACAATCAAAAGGTGTTTCTAATTTATGAATCAACATAATTAGCTTTAATAATATGCTGCCGGACAGAGTAAATTAGCAGCGCATATGTGTGAATGTGTGTATGTGTGCGTATGTATGTGTGTGTGTGCTTGGACTAAAATATGGGCGCGTGCTGCTGTCTGGCTGGGGCAGAAATTTATTATTCATATTCATTAAGAGCGCAGCAGGCAGAGATTCGAATAGATAAGCAAAGTCGTGATTGATGGCATATCGTGATCGATTGTTAGCGCACGCCGTGACTCTGAAATGCCTGCGATATGCACGAGGGCCGGAACAGAAGCAATACCTTGGTAACGAATATACGATATACCATCAAATTTATTAATAGCCAAGAATTCAATAAGACGCCGAAAGTCTTTTAATTAAAACGAAATTCAATTTACCTATTTTTACAGAAACAAAAAAAACAAAAAAACAAAATCAAATAACGAAAAATTACTTTGTCAAGGAGAAATCGGTGGCTCGGTGGCTCAGTGGCTCAGTGGCTAGGCAGCTCGGCAAAGTTGTTGACATCCTTCATTATGCCAACGGGCGATACAAAACAGATAATAATTACTCGAGGCTTCGAGTGTTGCAAGTAATTTGCAAGAAAACAACTTGCCCCAGCTCGTTGCCCTGACTACATGGCGTATGAGTAATTTGTAATGCGTAATGTGTAATGTGTAATGTGTAATGCTCAATGTTAAGTGTAATAAAGTTTTGCAGCCACGTAATGAAAACTAAGACCCCGAAACTTGAGCTAAAGGCGAAAGCAATGCCAGCACACATTACATATTAACACTCGTATATATATTTATATACACATATCCTTGAGTATGTGCTCCTCCCCTCCTGTTCCATCCCTTGCCATCATTTCGTGCGCCTGGGCTATTTTTATTCAGGGCAAAACCATGCATGCAATTTGCGTCAATTTGCAAAAATACTTGAGGTAATATCAGCTATCAATTAATTAGTGATTCATTAAAAGTTAGTCGGCCGGGCCCAGTAGTGCAGCAGGTCGAGTGCCCTAGGCACTTGTCGTCTGGGACAACCCTGTCTATATTTGTCATTTATCGATTTCAAGCAGTCATCTATCGACGTTGCCTCCATCATCGCTGTTGCTTAGGCCAATGTCTGTCGTTTGTCGATAGCCAATCGTCACCTATCGATAACTCAGTCTTTAATCGACATGCTGGTATCATCGCTGTTGCCTAATATTACGGTCGATATCTATTGCTTATCTATTATGAGAAGTTGCCTGTTGATATTGCTGTTACTATTGGAGCTGCGTGTGAAAACCCAGCTGACATTTATTCGATTTGTTATCGATAGTCAGTAGTTGTCTATCGGAATGCTGATATAATCATATTTGCCAGCAATAGTTATTCGAATATTCATCGTTAATCTATGACAAGCAGTCATCGCAGTTGGAAAATTCATGTCAAAATATATCGGCTATCGATAGCAAATAAACGTCTATCTATATACTGCTAAAATTATTACCTGCGACTTATAATCTATCTATAGCAGTGCCAAATGTATACTAATCGCTTATCGATAACAATCAGTTTCCTATCGATATACTGATTTAGTAGCAGTTGGCTGACATAATCCCGCATGTATTCATTATTTTCATCTATTCATATGTTACTATCGCTGCTGCTCCTGCTGCAGTCCTGCTGACATTATTCGCTTATCGACAGCAAACAATCGTCTATCGATATGCTACTCCCATCAGTGCTGCCGGCGACAGCCCTGCCCATATCCATCGCATTTATCTGCTAGCATCGCTGTCGCATGACAAGCACAGAAGACAAAAGCCGCAGCTCTGGGTGAACTGCGCTGAGGCCTCGGCCTCGGCCTCGACCCGGTGCCGTGTGCCGTGGGCCGTGGGCCGTGGGCCGTGGGCCGTGTGTCGCGTGCGTGTCACATTCATGAGAGGCGACTGCGGTTGCTGCGGCTGGGCAACCAATCCCTTTCGCAGGCAGCCAGAGTGTCACCAGCCTGCCAGTCTAGCGCCCACTGTACAGTGGACACACGCCCCAGCGACTGTCGGGGCCTGAGCTGAGACATGAATTTGCATCATGTTTTCATATTTGTTGCACAGTGTGCGACCCACGTTGCTTATATCAGATGCCGCAACTGCCATGTGAATGAGTGTGGGTGTAGGTGTGAGTGTGAGTGCAAGGGTGTGTGTGTGTGTGTGTGTGCGTGTGTGTGTCTGTATCGCTATGCTCAGTAGCCATCATTTAATTTCACGCTTGCAACCACGTTGCATCCCCGCGTCGCTGGCCCCGTCTGCTGCATGTTGACACTTGCAGGCGCTCACGGCGCACAGCAAATATTTTGCAACACTATAATTCTGTTAAAGCCCAGTTAGTTGCTAATGTTTTCTAATCTAATTATAGCCCTAGTTGCAGTCCACACTCACAGCAAACAAAATTTGCATTTGCACTTTAAATGTTCATACAGCATTGAAGCAAGCGAGCGAGGGGGCGGGCGGGCTTTCTCTGCGAAATGTATGTTTGAGCATGCTAATAGATTGTGGGAGCAGCAACAGCTGCCAGTGTTGTCATATGTTGGCTGGAACTACCCTGTAAATAAGAGAGCACTGTGAGCATGTTAGCTATGCATTTCAATAAAATCGAATGCATATTTATTATTATATAATCATAGTTTAAATTTCTTGCTTAGATAATGTTAGCCAATGTCCTAATCTGTTTACAGGGTATCTGGCGACCGGCACAGCGTCTCCCGTTCATCTCTTGCCCTTCTATTGTTATTGTGCTTCTGGTCAAGCGTCGCAAGTGCAGCAGGTGAGCATCGAAAGCATATTCCTCCGCAACCACAATTCCGACCACGGCCCCGCCTCTTTCCAATACAGCTAACCGCAACGCAACGCACACAAAGAAAATACTGTTAGCTGCGCCCCCAACCCCATACTCTTGGTAAGGTTAAAGCCCCGCAGCCGCAATTTGCAGCGGCCAGCAGAGCCGGCCACAATGCACAAAGCCGTTCGCAGAAAGATTCCACAAGGTTGACCTTTTGAGCTTAAAGAATTTTGCTCTGATCGGAACTATAAGTTCATTTTGAATGACTAAAGAATAGTAAATCGAGAGCTTCTAGTTAGGCGAGTCTTAATATGGGTGAAATATGTCGATTTCTGTCGGAGAGTCGGAGAGTGGAAGCTTTAAATAAATTGCTTCTAGCTTGATATAAGAATATACGAAGATCGTAGACATGCCTCCGACGCACTCAACAATCATCAGGTAGTGCGATGTGAAAAGATAAGAGTCACATGTACGGACTCTATAAATAGACAGATGACCACTAGCCCTTGCAACCCCAGAGTCAGATATGTAAGAGACGAGCGCTGAGTCTTACAAACTCGGCGATAAGATAAGAATGTGTAATAGACCGATGCTCAGCTTTACACACCCAGCAATAGACGCACTAGATTTAAAGGTTGAACAAGTAAGAAGGCTCCAGTCGAGACTGCTCGACTAGGAAATACCCTGAACCCTCTAAGCTGATACTCTAATCATTCCGCACTTCTTTTATGCACACATACATACACATGCATCCACACGCACGCATAAGCCTGCGCTCTGCTAACTGCGCAGTAAGCTGCGACTGCGTTTGGGCTGCGCTGCAATGTGAGGAATATTATGAGAATTTATTTCTTGAATAATTTCTTTTATAGACATACAATCTTATTGAAACTTTCAGAGCGTAATCATATTAAAATGTGTGCACATTCCAAAGCACAAGTCTCTAGTACTTGAAATGCGTTTTTTACAAATTGTTGGCGAAGGGGGCGTGGTATATAAACTCTGTAGATTGCAAAATCTTTGTATCCATTAACTTTATATACAACGCAAATTTGAAGTCTCCAGGTCTAAAAGTGTTTAAACTCATTTTCAATGGGAAATCAGGGTATAATGGTTTTGTTGAAATGTATGTAACAGGCAGAGGGAGGCGTGGCAGACCCCACAAAGTATATATATTCCGTCTGTCCGTCCGTCCGTCTGTCCGTCTGTCCGCATGTTTGAACGCGTCGATTTCCGAAGATATAAGAGCTAGAGACCAATTTTTTTTTAAATGACCGTATATACAGCGCGGACGTCGAGTTTGCTTTTAAAATTCGATAAATCATCCCGTTATGTTTTTATCGAGTAAAAACATTCAAGTTCAAATCAGATGCCACTATAGGTAATTGTGAATGATTTTTCTTTTTTTTTAATTTCTCAAATATTCAATATAATATGTAGATCATATGCTGAAAGTTTCATTAAATTCCGTTCAGTCAAAAATTAATAAAACATATTCAAATATTTGGCCAATTAACAAACGCACGTGCAGCAGCTTCAACAGCATCGTATGCGTGTGCACACATACATTCAAACTTCTTCTAGAAACATTCGTTGAATCACATCAGCTGTTAGTTTCGTTTAGTTAGTGGATCTATTTGAGTTTTGCCAGCGCCACTAGCAGAAGTGAGGTGGCGTAGTGTGTTAGCTGCATGACGCTCGATGGAGAAGTCGCGGTTCGAATCCCGATCTCCCGATCGATGCAACTGATGTTAACTTTTTTAATTGTTTCGGAATATTTTTATATTTTATTAAATGAGTTTGGTATTTTATTTATATTTTTATTTTCGGGCAATAATTAAAGCCAATTTAAACAATATTACATCGTAGGCTTCTCATTATGTGGATAACGTAGATTGTTTACGTAATATTGAATTAGAAGACTTTTGTCAAGCACCTTCAACTGCTGGGCAGTTATCAATTCTGGCAGCTTACGATTCTTAAATTTTACGGCAAACATTATATCATTTTCGTAAGGAAATGCGGCTAAGATCATTTCTGGCTTGAGACCGCGTTCAAAGCCATTATTGACAGTCGCAACCAGCTTCTTGTGTTTCTTTAAAGAACGCAGCATTACTTTTCTTGTGTCATTCGTGTTATTGACACTGTCTTCTCCCATAACCACCGGGTTCAACTGACTATTACGTGGACGTCCCTGCAATAAGAATCAATGGTAGCTGGCGCATTAACACAAAAAGGAAAACTTACCCGCCGACGCGGTAGAGTACGTTCTGGTGGTTCTGGTGGTACTGCTCCTGCAATAGATGGAGCCGCAGCAGCGCTAGTAGCACTGGCAGCAGAAACCGCTGTTGGAAGACAAAATATGTAAAATGTATCCATATATTATATAAATGTATACATATTAATTAAATATCTAAATTTAACACTTACGTTGCATATTCTGGGCAGGAGAAACCCTTCCGTCGAGTATCTAAATTAATTAATTAATTTACATTTAGTTAATATTCGAAAATGTAAAAATGTAAAAAATATAAAAAATTACCGATTGAGCTTTTAAATTTCGTTTTCCCATTTTATTGTAAGAAGGTTAATTTTTACAATATATTTGAAGCTATATCAGCATATTTGAGTTGACATACAAGTGTGACATCAACCACGCAGACTACTAGATTGTTTGATGCTGAGCAAGGCACGAACATATTTCAGAGGTGCGCAAGCGAACTTTCGTTATCGGATTTTAAAAGAACTAGTTCGATTTTTATACCCTGAACAGGCAGAAGGAATCATCGCAGACCCCATAAAGTATATATATTCTTGATCAGGATGACGAGCTGAGTCGATATAGCCCTGTCCGTCTGTCCGTCCGTTCGTCCGTCCGTCCGTATGAGCAAAAGGATCTCAGAAGATATAAGAGCTAGAGAGCTGATATTTGGCATGCATACATATTTTTTCGATAACTCGTCCAATAACTTTTTTATCGAGAATATTCGAAAAATCGACATTGTTTTTTCCGCCTAATTTGAACACTTTTAGACCTGGAGACTTCAAATTTGCGTTGTATATAAAGTTAATGGATACAAAGATTTTGCATACCACGCCCCCTTCGCCGCCAATTTGTAAAAAACGCATTTCAAGTACTAGAGACTTGTGCTTTGGAATGTGCACACATTTTAACCATATGATTACGCTCTGAAAGTTTCAATAAGATTGTATGTCTATAAAAGAAATTATTCAAGAAATAAATTCTCATAATATTCCTCACATTGCAGCGCAGCCCAAGCGCAGCCGCTGCTAACTGCGCAGTCAGCAGAGCGCGTGCTTAAGTATCGATAGCGAAATATCGATACCTGCAACTTCTATTAGCCTGATGATGAGCTGGACTAAAAAGAACTGCTGAAACAGATGTCGCTGATTAGCAACCTCGCTCCCAGCGAACTCACCTACTCACTATAGACTTACTTACTTTGCTTGATAAATTCGCAATCCAGTTGGCATTAGCTTTGAGCTGTTATCGATTAAATTGAGGCATTGCCTGTGGCTGACAACTTGCGAAATCCAATTGCAATGCAGAGAAATGCGTGGAGGGACAGGCGATGTGATTGCAACTTTGATCTATTTCTGTATTTATTTCTTGAGACTAAGAAATAAATATTATTATTATTATTATTATTAAAATGAATAACACATAAATTGCAAAAAAAAATTAAAAACTTAAGCTGAAAACATCCAATTAGCAACATATTTATAGAAATATATTGACGCTTCTCCAAGAGAGAAAGAGAGAGAGAGTGAGAGAGAGAGAGAGAGTGAGACAAAATACATATTCCCTCACAATCACTTATTCCGGGAATCAAATTAAATTGAAATTTTTGCTTGAATTGCGATCCTTGGGCAAATCGCATTTTCAAGTAGAAAACAAATTTAGCATTTTTTAGCTTTGCATGCCCAACTTTAAGCAGAAGGGATATTTGTGAAATGAAAAAGGACGACGGAAAGGCGACGAACTGCTGACAAATATGAGATAACTACTGTCTAGGTGGAGTCCGCTTTTGCTAAAGCCTCTGCACATAATTATAAAAAATAAAATAGAAAAAAGAAATACAACTTTGCACAACGGAAATTGAGGCAGGCGTCAAAGACCAAACGATGCGACCCTTAAAAGAGATGAAACGGATGAACGAGCGCCTATGAACATGCAGACACCCTATACTAACTATGTTAGCTTGCAAAAGTACTTATAAGAATCGTTAAGCTAGAAGTAATTTTCAGTAGAATTATAGGATGTTATAAGAATCTCCAACTAGAATAAGATACCCTGTAATTTGTATCATACTTCACTGCCTATGTCGATAGCAAAATATAAATTTATAATTAATTTGTATAGGATCTTTGTGGAGCTCTGATTTTGTTTGAAATGAGTGTTTTTGCACTAGTAGATACCCTGTAAAAAGTATGTCTCAATTGAATTACAGGGTGCTTGACGACCTATGAACTGATTAGCCAGCGGCAATAGATGAGCAGATACCCTGTAAAAATTTCTTATACGAATATTTCAAAGAAAATGAGCTGGGATTGAATTATATGAGTTGTCAAACGAAAAAATGTGACTCTCTGATACCCTAGAAAAATTTATCAAAAACAATTTCAGGCTATCTATGTGAATAGTTGAGTGCAAGTGAGTTATACAAGGTATTCACAGAGCTTTGCGGCTTTTTGTTGCCCTGTATGTATCATATGTTTAAGTAAACATGAGTTAAAATTTAATTACAGGGTATTCGCATAGCGTCACACACAGAGAAAACGCAACGGTTATAACTAGACTAAGTCATCGAATCAGATGCGTTTGCTGTCAGCTACAGACAATTGCAAAACTTTTTCGGAACACCCAGCCCCCAGCCCCCAACCCCCAGCCCCCGCTACTGCCCCTGCCCCCTCTTGAGGTCATGTTTATGGCTTTGGCTGGGGTCGAAATAGTGCTTCTGCCGGATAGTGTTTGCAATTTAATTTCCTAGCAGCCCTGCACAATGCACAATGGCCAAAAACTGGATTGGCGGAAATGAAATTATAAGCGACGCTGCGTGGTGCGTGGATGGTTCGGCGGTTGCCCTCCGTTTGTTTGGTGGTGCACAAAATCAGCATCAGCATCAGCATCAGCTCGTAATGAGCTGGAATGAAAAGTTGGCAAGTTTATGTGACCCGACTGAGCAACTTGCTGACAAATTGTTGCAAAAATTTAATTAGTTGCAAATGAGTTGTGAACACGAGGCAGCTGCCAAGGAGAACTCGGCTGCCAGCAGCAAGCAGCAGCAGCAGCGGCGGCAGCATCATTAGGCTAATTAAACGGGCATTACCCAACACTGGGCCCGGGCACAGAGCACACGGAATCGAAGATGAAGGCGAACGCGAAACCGAAACCCAAAAATGTAAATGGAAATTAACTAGAAATAGAAATAGGAATGAAACTGGGAATGGAAATAGAAATGGAAACGGACTTGGGAATCGCGTTGACTCTATGCAAGCAATTAAGTAATTAACTTCATGCGAATGCAATTTAATTCGAGACGGCCCAGAGCAGAGCAGGTTTACCTCTAACTGTGCTGCAACAATTGACAGCTAGTTTAGCTCTAGCACTGCCTTGCATGAAGTTGACTGAAGTCAATCTGCAACACAGTTGCGAACTTAATCCATCCGCAAGCATTCGCAGGCCGTGAAAAAATGTTGAGCTAAATGTCAAGGCTAAAATGTTAATTCCCGACAGCGGAAATTCGGCTTAACGATTGAGTTAAAACTGACAGCGCGCTATCACAAATAAAGCAAATAAATGGATAAACATTTTTGTATTGGAAATACATATATATATGTATGTATAAAAGGGTTCGCCACATACCCTGCCTAAGCAAGCGATTCCAATATTGACAGATGGCTATCTCAAGGCAATCGATGCGAGCACATTAAAGTGAAGCTGGGGCAATTTTAAAAGGCTTCAACAGTTTCTGCAGATGAATCTATGTATATATATAAATATATGTATAATATATATATGTATATATTTATATCAATGTATTTATATCAGTGTACAATGTATATATTATTCCATTCAATTAACTGAGCAGGGCAACTGCTTGTCGCCTAGCATGAGGCGGCAAAATGGGCGAAAAAAAAAAATTAATTTTAGCGCTGCCCATCAAAATGTCAAAAAATTCCAACATTAATGCACTTTGATAGTTTTTCAATTTGACTTCGTTAATTGGATTTTCAAAGGCTAACCGGCGGAAAATAAATAACAACAACAACAAAAATGAAAAATTGAAAATTAAAAAGAAAAATATCGGACAAAAAAAAAAAAGAAATGGCTAAAAAACCAAACTCATTTTCATATGCAAAGAGACAGCTCAACTAAAAGTGTGCGTGTGTGTGTGTGTGTGTGTGCGTGTATCTGCATAAATTGAAAAGTTTTACACATTTCTTTATTTATTTATAACGCTGTGTTTGTTTTCGCAGTCCCTTTTTACAGCAAGCAAGCAACAACAACAACAAAACCAAAGCAATACCAAAACCAAATAAACAAACAAACAAAAACCCGACAAAGTATAAAATAAGATAATAAACAATAAAATCAACAATAAAATATATATTGCATAATTTGTTAATTTAGTGAGCGACTAAAAATAGACGCAGCTCGCCGCTAGGCAAAGATTCGCTTTACGAATCGATGATAGAATTATGCCTCCCCTGGGCCGGCCCGGGGGCATGGCAGGTGGCAGTAGGCCACATTGATGCCACAAATATGCTGCCACTTCAGTTAAGCAAGACAAATGGCGGCCACACGTAGCCAGACGAACAATTTCATCTTCTTCTTCCTTTTTTTCAGTTTTTAAGGGGCGCTGCAGCTAGCTGCAACCAAATTTAGGGTGTGTGCCCCTGTGTGTGTGTGTGTGTGTGTGAGGGTGTGTTCAGGGGTGGGCGAGTTGCCCACATGAGCTGTGGCTAGTGGCAGCTCATAAATGTCAGCTCTCTAGATGTAGATGTACCGAGCTCCACATTGAGTGTCCCACGACCCGCTTAGCCCCCAACCACAAAGTCAAAAAGTACGGCAAGTCCTTAGTGGAGCAGCTTAGTAAATACCCTATAAGTAAGGTAAAGCAAGTTGTAGATATAATCTGATATAGTATATGGTATAACAGTATATGAGCTAAATAGATGATCTGGAATATAGTAGATATAGTAGTATATGATATAATCTGGCCTAACAGTAAATAAGCTACATAAAAGATTAGGAATACAATAGATATTTTTTATATAAGATAGACCACGTATTCATAGAATCAATCTATTCCAGGCCACACTCTATAGGGAAAGTAAACTCAAGCTCCCGATCTTTATAAAATTTAGAACTCTTATACATAGCTGATATCCTGCTAAGTTTGTTAAGTAAGACTAAGTTAGATCAAACTTAGTTAATATTTGGGCAAACGAAAACTAATTTTATCAACGATATTTATCGCAAGGCAGCTCCATAGGAAATATACATATAAGACTTCATTCAATCTCCATAACGAAAATCCAATTTATAGGCGTGAAGAGGCAACTCTAATCTTAGTGCAATATGCCTTATCGATATTACAGGCGTTCTAGAATATTGCCTAAAAGAACATCTAGATCTAAACCTCTAATATCTTTATTAATTGTTATAGATCTAGATCTGCATTAACTGGTATAGACATTAGTTATATATCAAGATTTGCATTAATAGGTGTCAACATTAACTACAGATATAGATGTAGAGCTTTAAAATCGATATTAATCGATATGACAAAAAATCGATAAAATCGCTTAATTGAGATTAAATTAAAGATCAAGATCTAGAGCTATTACTAGTTATTTCATTCATAGCTGTGCAACTGTCCACCCATGCCCTATCGTTGCTCATTACAGGGTATCTAAAAATAAAAAATAAAGGGAAATGGAAGAGGAAAAGAAGAGAAACTCCACTGACAAATAACTCAAAAGTGATTGATGATGGTCATGACATGCTGACACATATAAATGCCTGCAAATGGAGCACAAGACGCTGCCGTTGACGTGTCGCCTGCCATATACACCGCACACTCACACCCACACACACACACACACACACTCACACACACAGATATATGGGCATATAGCATAAGCCTTCAGCCATATATACCGTTACCCATGTCTCACACATTAGCCCAAAGATACTTAGACCCCGCCCCCCTCACACTGCATTTAAGTGTTTCAGGCCTTTGTTTTTGCAATATGCGTGCGTGATTTTTGTTTTACTTTCCTTTCTATTTTTTTTTTTTTCCTCTGATCTCTTCTCTTTGAATCATTACTCAGCCGCACAAATATGGCAGGAGGCAGCAGGCAGCAGGCAGCAGGCAGAGTCAGGAGATGTCAGTTGGCGGTGGGCAGGAAGCGTATCTAAGCGATAGGCGGGTACAAATAGTTTGCCGTGATTATTGCCATTCATTGGCTTTCTGTGATAACAAACTGGGGCCTGCTGGCTGTTGGCTGTTGGCCATTAGCCGCTGGCTGCTTGAGTGATGTCAACTAGCCCCAGCGACGAGCGACAAAGTGTATGCCATTTATAGTCCAAAAGTGCGTCTGTGTGGCGCAGGGGGGAGGCAGAGCTGTAGCTAGCCCAGGGGCATTATTTACATTAAGTAATTACCTGAAGTACAAACTTTAAACAGTGCCGGCAGCTAAATGTCGAAGCTTTTTAAACAGCTCGACTGCATAGCCGCAGGCGAGCAGCCCAGTTGAAGACGGACGCGCAACCAGGCACAGCCAGCGAATGAGACAGAGATAGAGCGAGAACGAGAGCGAGAGAGAGTTAAGTAATTCAGGTGGCAGCACAGACGCGGGCAATTTAAAGTCGCTCGCAGTTTGAAGTGAATGCTGCGATTCGCAACTTTGCTCAAAAGTTGAGCAGCATTTGCTTTAAGTGTGAACAAGTTACATTTCAGTGCTGATAAAAAGTTTTGCTGATTGAGCGAATGACCGAACTGACTGACGAACTGAACGATTGAGCAAAGTGAGCGAAAGTGCAACAAAAGCTTGCTGTAGCGCAAAATGAAAACGAACTGGAGCACAAAGAGGTGCAAAACTAATTTTTTATGGAAATTTCTATACAGGCATCAAATATTTAAAGAAATAAAATATTTATATATATAAGAACAAAAAATAAATAAAAAATAATAATAATAATAATTTAAAATTGCTCGAAAATTCATTAATTAAAAAGTTGAGAGTATTTTTTTTTTTTTTACAATTTATGGCCAAAAGTTTTCGGAATTAAGTAAATTAAGGAGGGCCAGCTGCCGAAGGGAATGCGAGATATTATGTGAATGCGTTATTCTCTAAGAGAGGAGAGCATTTGAGTAGAATAGAGCAAGGCCTTAGAGTCTAGATTTAGTAGCTGGAAAAGCTCTGGAAATCTTGGCAGTCAAATCTCTCTCTCCCCCTCCCTCCCTCTCTCCATCTCTCTCTCTCTCTCTCTCTCTCTCTCTCTCTCTCTCTCTCTCTCTCTCTCTCTCTCTCTCTCTCTCTCTCTCTCTCCCACCCTAAGAGTACCCAAAACTGCTTCGGAATTGATTTAAGCTCAGGCAAGCGCCGTTTGTCTGCCATGTAGAATATACTCTAAAAATATTGCTGTACTAAAATAAATATCATTACTGCTTTACTTGGTTTCCATTAGCTTTGGCTTGGCTCTAGGTAATCATTTATGTTGCAGTTCAATTTGATGGGCCAGCGATATTAATTTGTAATCCGCACTTGCAGTCATATGTCGCTGCTCTATTCCGGCAGACAAGCGATGTGATTACAAATCGCTGGTTATTCCGTGTTAATCCGTCTAACACGTTTCGTGTCCCACCTACCGCCCCGCCCCGCCCCGCCCCACACGACTTCGAGCAGTGGCAAAATGCTTTGTCATTCGCAGTGCAACATTCACAATTTGCCAGAACAGCAGCTGAGGCAGCAGCAGCAACAGCAGAGGCAGCAGAGGTAGCAGAGACACCAGCAGAGGGAGAGCAAGCCACCATTGCAGCAACACTTCACAACTGATGACACTATCAATTTGGATGCTACCCAGTCGTACGTGACAACATCCCCCAATTCACCGACCTCATCTGCGCCAGCCACGCCCATCCTCCCCGAGTTGCTGCTCGGCGAAGCATTGCAATAGCATTTTCATGCTTTATCTGCGGCTCGCCTCGCACAAATTGATGTTTTTTTGAGCTTTGTGCTGCCGTCGGTGTCGCCGTCGCCGTCGTCGTCGCTCGGAATGCAGTCGATTCCCTTGACAAATTTCACTTTTATTATACACTTTGTTTTTGCTTCATTGTGGCAGCTGCTGGCATTTGCACATCAGCCAGGCAAATGCTGCCCAACACTTGCCTAGCACACAAAGGAGAGAAATAACCAATCAAGAGTCGATGCGACAGAGTGCTGACAAAAGTAACTTCAATTATATTCAGTTTACAATCACACAATTGCAAATCTAATCTCAATTGAGAGACAAAGAGAGAGAGAGAGAGAGAGAGAGAGAGAGAGAGAGAGATAGGCAAGTGTGATGTCTCTGCTGTGTAATGTGCATTGAGGAATTTTGATTGCATAGAAGGTGTATGGATTACTCAGAGAAATATCCAGATGCATTTATATGCAGATAGACTATAAATATTTCATTTACTTCAACTATTTCTTTAAATTTGCACAAAAGTTAAACCTATGATTATAAACATTTCTTGAGGGAGAAAAATACAGAGATGTCGAAAATACATCAAAATATCAATATATCGATATTTTGTTGTATAAAATATATATATATATAATTTTTTTTTTTTTGCCTGAATATCAAATATTTTTCAAAGTATTTTTGATATATTTGAGTGATAAGTGAACCAAGCGAAAAGCACAAAAATTGAATATGGTGAACACGAATTATTCTGATTTTAAAAATGGAGCATCTGAAGTCGCATATGAGAAAAAAGCACTATGATAGCTTTGAGTACCGAATACTGGAGTTAAGCGGTCTTTATCATATAAATAAAAAATACTTATTCTTATTATTCTTGTTTTTTTTTTTTTTTTTTTTTTTTTTTTTTTTTTTTTTGGGAAGGATTATAAATTATTTGTTGGAAAAAAAGGTTTTTAAAAAATCGAAAAATATTGATATATCGATATTTTTAAATTGCATTTCAGATATCATATTGATATTTTTTCAAAACTTAAAAAGCCATCGAAAATATTCAGCAACCCTAGAAAAAATATGCTCTGGTGCTTCCTAATAAATAAATAATTAAATACAACAAAAATATTTCATGAATATCATAGCAACCTCTATCAAAGAACACTCTCATAGGCCTCTACATGATTTAAAAAATATTTATATTTATATATATGTATATATTTTATTTTCGACATTACATTCTAACCTATATACATTCACATAGATATGACCCACAGTTGAGTAGCCGCACTCGATTCATTGAAAGTTGAATTTCTCATCTCAAATCTATGCAAGTATAAATGACATAAAAAAAAAACTTTAAGCTATTCATAGTAAATCTATTCTTCTCATTGTGTTTTTCCCCGCCTCTTCATTTAAGAGCTGCAGCAGATTAATAGATTTAAGTTCAGCTGAGAGTTGATGTGCTGAGATTTCCACTGCTCTGCTTCTTCAATTTAAATTTGCATATGTGCTCAAGCGAAAGCAAAGTATGCCTGGATGTGAAAGCAACTTTCGGCTTTCTTTCCCTCATTTATGAATTCACAAATATCACAATAACTTTCGACCGCCTGGAGCGACAATTTAACAATGCCTTTATTCATCATTTGCTCAACTGCAGAAGGCGAGCACTGTGAGAGCGAGCCTTGTGAACCCAGGGGGAGCGAAGGGTAGAGGAGGAGAGAGCAACCCACCCGCTCTTACGAATTCCCATTCGAGTGTCGCTCTTGTTGCTCATAATTACATATTACTATAAAGCATTCAAGTGACTCAACCTTTCACAGAGTTTCATTTTTTTAGTTCGCTTCAAAGCTACAAAGTCACCTGATGTTGGCATTCTCTAATTGCAGTGCTCTATAATGAACGAAGACTGCCTGGAGTAAAACTCTTCAAGAGCTGCTGATCTATAGATCTATATGCGATAATCTGCACTGAAAATAAGTTCAATAAAACAAGAACTAAATTTAATTACAATTAATTTTTCTAAAAATGATTTCTCATCTGATAAATTCTATAAAATATATTTTTGTATATGCAAGCAGTTTCTAGCGTATAATTCTAGCCTGTAGCTAAAAGAAGAGATGTTTTGTTATAGATTTTTACTTTATACCTCCTCTTCTATACCATATTATATAAGGCAAGGCAGACAAATTTTTTTTCTGGTTTTGAAATGGAACCCTTCAACTTTAGCTGTGCTGAGTGCGTCATAAAAGTTGTCTGGGTACCAGAACTATCGTCGCTACAACCGCACAGACGCTATAGGCGGAGTCGTTACAACCGAATTCTACTGCATATTCATTATTTCTCTTGAGGTTTAGTTGCCTTAATTCTTGCAGAAATATTTCTTTAATTATTAAAATTTAAAGTGAAGCATTTATACACTGATTTCGCATTTCCAATGAGTTCCGGCTCTCAACTCTCTTCTGAGACTACAGCAATATCTGTAGCTCTTGCACTCTTAGCTGCAGAATGGCTTGATCTCAATATTTGCTGTCTTATCATTTCATCTGCTGCGGCTTGATTTTACTCTCTGCTTATGTTATAAAAGAGTTAATCTCAGAGACGAAGCTCGTCGTTTAATAATTGAAAGATCGTGCAGTTACTTTGACTCCTCTTAAAAGACGCTGCATATATAAATGAGAATATACATATATATAAACGTATAGTAGATGAACTGTGCAGAGACTTCTATCAAACTCAACCTGAGCAAGCCTGTAAAGCGAACATTAAACATATTTAAGCTTAAGCTAGAGCTGCTCAAAAATCGCATGACAGCATTGAGAGTAGAAAGGGAGCTCCAAAAACAGTTCACAACTCAAATAAACTGGGCCAAGTGCCTAGCAGTGTTGGAGCTGACCCCGGCCAAAGCTGTGTTTATCCCTGACTCCAACTGGGGATTTCCGTGGCAAGCTGAAGGCACTCCAAATGGCGGATCGCATTTGCAATATTTAAGTGACGTACGAAAGTCCTTTTGCAGTGAGCAGCGTTCAATCGATGAGCCCGGCGATAGAGCAGGCCTCTCTTTATCTGCCACTGCACAGCATCAAATTGTTTTTGTTTTTTTTTTTTGTTTTTTTTTTTTCGGCTGTCACATCCTCAGGCTGCGACTCGTGTCCTTGTATGCTTGTTGTCTGGTATATGTATGTATGTATGTGCGCTAGACGCTGGCTGGATATTGGAAAATTAAATTCATTTTCTATGCGCTTTTCATTCGTCTTTCGGCTGCGCAGCAATCGATTATGCGGCGCTAGAGATGTGGCTGAGACTCAGGGCGCTGGCCCCTGCTCTGCCCTGCCCCGTGCCAGCTTTTTGGCTGCCACCTGATTAGCATAATTTGACGTGTGAGCAGCTCGGCACGTGGCCCGCACCCGAGCCGCAGCCAAGGACAAGCGCGAAAAGTGAAAACAAGCAACGCAGCAGCAGCACCACCACCAACAACACCCACTCTATTTTTGAGTCTCGCAAGAAAATTGTTCGATTTTCAACTAAAAAAATTTTTTTTTTAAATCAACAACAACATTGGCGACATGTCATCATCAGCAGCAGCAGCAGGAGCATGAGCAGGAGCAGCAGGAGCAACACGCGACAACTTCATTTTCTGTTTTCCATTCTTTGTCTGCGTGTGTGTGTGTGAGTGTGAGTGTGTGTTGGCCTGAGGGTGAGTGTGTGCGTGTGTGTTGCCAACATTTGACAGCTGAAAAGCTGAGCAGAAATTACTTGAAAAATCAAAAGGTGTGCCATTGAACCGTTAGACAGTGCCTCCGGGGAGGCTTTGTTGCATTCGCGACTGCAGCAACAGCAACAACAACAACAGCAAAAAATCTGAAACAAAAGCCAAAGCTGCGCAAATACTTTAGTCTTTTGGTGAAAAGTAAAGCAAAGTTTTCCATTGTTTAACATTCTTGCCTCATAATTTATGGCATCTGCTCAAGGAACAGTAAAAGCAGCAGCTAGAGTTACAGCAGCCCAAGATGGGGCATGACCGACTAACAAATACGCTGTGCACTCAACTGAAAAGCTGTGATTAGGGCAAACAATGGCCATACACACGCATCTATTCAATAGACTTTGTTTTGAGCGATGGCTAAAATATGAGGAAGCGGGTCAAATGGGGGCTGAAATATTTCCAAATAATTGCTGAAACAATGAGAATTTTGTTTGCCCATGCGTGTTCAAAATATGCTGAGAACACAAATCGTACAGGAATGCCTCATGTAGCCAAAAATCTATTCATTCTGCTTTCAATTCATAATACATTGTTAACAAACTTGGAAATATTGCTTAAATTATATTTGGCCTGTGTTATTAATGCATATCTTCTATAGCTCTTAGAGTTGTCCCTCGACATTTGAAGTTTTGGCATTTACGTAAATTGACAGACTAAGGGACAGATACATGGACATAATTTAACTTTTAATGCCAATAAAAATTTAACTTTTTATCAACTCTCTGCAACACACACACACACAGAGTTACGACAGCTCATCGTACATTACTCAAAAATTAAGCAAATACTATACGCATGTATATCCTGATTTGGAGCATATTTTGGTAAATTATACGCACTCTAAAATTTTCTTTAATTAGTAATTAAGGTTCAGCAATAACCTCATTAAAGCGTTCATAAAACAGCTTGCCTGTAAATCTGCTCCGATAGTCCTCCAATTCTATCGGCAGTAAATTTTGCTTCCGTTGAATAGCGTCACGGACATCGATTTGCTGCTCTTGGGAAATTTTAACCAATTGAAAATTCTATGGTTACAGCTAGCTCTTTGTAAAGCGTATCAAAGGGAGCAAACCCAGTCAATTCACTCTCTGTGATGCATAACAAAAAGCAAGGCAAAATATGAATAGATATATAACTAAAAATATGTGGTAATAGTTTTTAATCCAACCATACTCTACAAATGAAATACATATATACAAATCATAAAAAAATTCAAGTTGCAATTAAATTGATATTTTTATTAAAAAAAAATAATGTTTTCCATTAGGTTAATTTATAGATTTCCTATTTACAATTTCAAAAAAAAAAAATATATATATATATATATATATTAAAACAAGTTAGAAGGCTCAAGTCGAGACTGCTCGACTAGGAGATACCCTGAACCCTCCAAGATAATATTCTAATCATTCTGGACTTCTTTTATGCACACATACCTACACATGCACTTATAAGCATGCGCTCTGCTGACTGTGCAGTTAGCAGCGGCTGCGCTTGGGCTGCGCTGCAATGTGAGGAATATTATGAGAATTTATTTCTTGAATAATTTCGTAATCATATGGTTAAAATGTGTGCACATTCCAAAGCACAAGTCTCTAGTACTTGAAATGCGTTTTTTACAAATTGAAGTCTCCAGGTCTAAAAGTGTTCAAATTAGGCTGAAAAAACAATGTCGATTTTTCGATTATTCTCGATAAAAAAGTTATTGGACGAGTTATCGAAAAAATATGTATGCATGCCAAATTTCAGCTCTCTAGCTCTTATATCTTCTGAGATCCTTTTGCTCATACGGACGGACGGACGGACGGACAGACGGACAGAACTATATCGACTCAGCTCGTCATCCTGATCAAGAATATATATACTTTATGGGGTCTGCGATGATTCCTTCTGCCTGTTACATACTTTTCACAAAACCATTATACCCTGACTTCCCATTTTCAATGGGTTCAGGGCATAAAAATCGAACTAGTTCTTTTAAAATCCGATAACGAAAGTTCGCTTGCGCACCTCTGAAATATGTTCGTGCCATGCTCAGCATCAAACAATCTAGTAGTCTGCGTGGTTGATGTCACACTTGTATGTCAACTCAAATATGCTGATATAGCTTCAAATATATTGTAAAAGTTAACCGTCTTACAATAAAATGGGAAAACGAAATTTAAAAACTGAATCGGTAATTTTTTATATTTTTTACATTTTTACATTTTCGAATATTAACTAAATGTAAATTAATTAATTATTTTAAATGTGAATTAATTTAGATACTCGACGGAAGGGTTTCTCCCGACAAGAATATGCAACGTAAGTGTTAAATTTAGATATTTAAT
The DNA here is from genome assembly GCF_054131065.1 of Drosophila arizonae. Lineage (NCBI taxonomy): Eukaryota > Metazoa > Arthropoda > Insecta > Diptera > Drosophilidae > Drosophila > Drosophila arizonae. The sequence goes on along the minus strand of NC_142927.1, from coordinate 14,936,224 downwards.
TAATATGTATACATTTATATAATATATGGATACATTTTACATATTTTGTCTTCCAACAGCGGATTCTGCTGCCAGTGCTACTAGCGCTGAACCGGCTCCATCTATTGCAGGAGCAGTACCACCAGAACCACCAGAACGTACTCTACCGCGTCGGCGGGTAAGTTTTCCTTTTTGTGTCAATGCGCCAGCCACCATTGATTCTTATTGCAGGGACGTCCACGTAACAGTCAATTGAACCCGGTGGTTATGGGAGAAGACAGTGTCAATAACACGAATGTCACAAAAAAAGTAATGCTGCGTTCGATAAAGAAACACAAGAAGCTTGTTGCCACTGTCAATAATGGCTTTGAACGCGGTCTCAAGCCAGAAATGATCTTAGCCGCATTTCCCTACGAAAATGATCTTATGTTTGCCGTAAAATTTAAGAATCGTAAGCTGCCAGAGTTGATAACTGCCCAGCAGTTGAAGGTGCTTGACATAAGACTGCTAATTCAATATTACGCAAACAATCTACGTTATCCACATAATGAGAATCCTACGATGTAATATTGTTTAAATTGGCTTTAATTATTGCCCGAAAATAAAAATATAAATAAAATACCAAACTCATTTAATAAAATATAAAAATATTTCGAAACAATTAAAAAAGTTAACATCAGTTGCATCGATCGGGAGATCGGGATTCGAACCGCGACTTCTCCATCGAGCGTCATGCAGCTAACACACTACGCCACCTCACTTCTGCTAGTGGCGCTGGCAAAACTCAAATAGATTCACTAACTAAACGAAACTAACAGCTGATGTGATTCAACGAATGTTTCTAGAAGAAGTTTGAATGTATGTGTGCACACGCATACGATGCTGTTGAAGCTGCTGCACGTGCGTTTGTTAATTGGCCAAATATTTGATTATTTTTTATTAATTTTTGACTGAACGGAATTTAATGAAACTTTCAGCATATGATCCACATATTATATTGAATATTTGAGAAACTTAAAAAAAAAAAAGAAAAATCATTCACAATTACTTATAGTGGCATCTGATTTGAACTTGAATGTTTTTACTCGATAAAAACATAACGCGATGATTTATCGAATTTTAAAAGCAAATATATATATATATATATATATATATATATATATATATATATATATATATATAAATCTCTAGCTCTTATATCTTCGGAAATCGACGCGTTCAAACATACGGACAGACGGACAGACGGACGGACGAACAGACGGACAGAAGGACAGATATCAGGGACAGGGCCAAATCGACTCAGCTCGTCGCCCTGATCAAGAATATATATACTTTGTGGGGTCTGCCACGCCTCCTTCTGCCTGTTACATACATTTCAACAAAACCTTTATACCCTGATTTCCCATTGAAAATGGGTTCAGGGTATACAAAATAGTACAATCGAAACTGAAGCTTCAAGCAAAATCACTGCATCAACGAATTTTATAAAAATCAATTTTCAAATTAAAAAAAAAAACAAGTAAGAAAGCTCCAGTCGAGACTGCTCGACTAGGAGATACCCTGAACCCTCCAAGCTGATATTTTAATCATTCTGCACTTCTTTTATGCACATATACATACACATGCATCCACACGCACGCATAAGCCTGCGCTCTGCTAACTGCGCAGTAAGCAGCGACTGCGCTTGGGCTGCGCTGCAGTATGGGCAATATTATGAGAATTTATTTGTTGAATAATTTCTTTTGTAGACATACGATCTTAATGAAACTTTTAGAGCGTAATCATATGGTGAATATGTGTGTATATTCCAAAGCCCAAGTCTCTAGTATTTAAAATATGCTTTTTACAAAAGTGATGGTGAGGGGGTGAAATTGTATAAATTGCATATAAGCATACATTAAAAATTTGGAGACTCTAGCAATAAAGGTGTAGAAGATATAATTTTATAACTGGGTTTCGATAAGGTTTTTTATCGATAAAAAAAGATTGGGTTGAGTTATCGATTTTTAATGATAAACTTGATATGCGCGCTGTAATTACGGACATTTTAAAAAAAATTTGAAGTCTCTAGCTCTTATATCTTCTGAAATCGACGCGTTCATACATACGGACAGACGGACAGACGGACAGACGGACGGACGGACAGACGGACAGACGGACAGACAGACGGACAGGGCCAAATCAACTCAGCTCGTCGCCCTGATCAAGAATATATATACTTTGTGGGGTCTGCCACGCCTCCTTCTGCCTGTTACATATATTTCAACAAAACCATTATACCCTGATTTCCCATTGAAAATGGGTTCAGGGTATAAAAAAACAATCTTGTTTATTTATTTTATTCACTCTGATTCAAACTTTAGTTGAAATTTTTATTTGTGAAAAATTAGCAATATAATTGATTTATTTTGATCAATAATGTAGTTTATATCACCATTAATTATTATTATTTATTTTTTTTTTTATTTCGAAAGATAACATAGTTTTAATATTTGTATTATTAATACTAATTTAAAATTAAAATCAAACTTTAATTATTATTCATTATTTATTTCATTACTTTTATTATTATTATTAATTTAATCTGATTAATAACATAAAAAGTTCCAATCCAATTTTTTTTTTTTTTTTTTTTTTTTTTGTGCTTTAAAATATTTTAAAACTGCTTTTAATAAATATTTCAAAGAAATGTATTCCTGAAAAAACGTTTTTTAATTTGATTTAATAAAATAGAAATTGCATGCAAAATAAATTTAACTAGAATTTGTTTCAATTTGCTTAGATTCGGCATTGACTAGACTTGCTTAATTTGCATATATTTTTTCATATGTGTACATTTATATATGTTTAAAAAAAAATGTTCATATCAGCTACATTATATTCTGTAGACATTAACACTTAACATATACACTTAATGAAATGTGAAATGTCTGCAATGCATGTCTTATTTCATTTATTTTATTTCGTATATTTTTGACTGATTCTCAGCGACTGTTTTTTCTTCAGTTTTTTCAATTATTTCTTTTTTTTTACAATTTTTTTTATGTCAACTCTCAATTTGCAGGTTGATTGATTAACGGGCGGGCAGGCGGCGTTACGGATGAATCCATGTGGCAAACACATCTTGCCGGGACGTCCCGTCGCGACATACATATGGGCGCCGTCTGGTTGTCAACATACAGCCAACATACAATGGCAACGACCAGGCGGTGCCGGGCGGTGCCAGAGCGGAGTACCGGCAGCCAAGCTTACGTGGAGAGGCCCCTTTTAAAGAGGGAGGGAGCACTGCTGGGGGACAGCGAGCTCGCCATTAAAGCTCGGCGCACGCACAGCCCCAGACAATGCAAAGCTGCTCAGGAAGCTGCCTAGGCGGCAAGTGGAGCCATTAAATTTGATATACGACAATAAGCGAGGATAATGCATTCGCTGGAACCGCTGCCTGGGCCACCATGGCACAAGTAGTCGCTTAATGTCTTGATGTGCCAGCTCAGCATCAGCTGTCAGCCAGCCCAGCGTCGAACGCCTCACGAACGAGGCCAGTCGTCAAATGAGGTTTTTTGATTGCAACTGCACTACAGCGCACTCTATTGGTCGGAGGGGCGAGACCGATAACCATTCTAAACAGTGTTGGAAAAGCTGTAAATGCTTAACGATTCTGTTTAAGTGTATTGAGTACAGATAAGATAATTGACACTCTATGGTGAAGTATAAACCTGTATTGGAAGCCAGTGTTGGTTACGGCTATAATTACGAGAAGTGTTAAGAAACTTTCAACTTAATTGAATTGAGTGATAGGGAAGATCAATCCCACTGAGTAGGCTATAAAAAGTAGAAATCAGTATTGCTCAAGGTTACAATTTTGAATAGTGTTGGAAAACTGCTTATGATTTATAATTCGGTCAGAGCTTTGTATGAATAAGTTAATGAGAGCTCTGTAGGTTCTTCAGTATAAAACCGTATTATGAGTCAGTATAGTCACTACGTAGGCTACAAGAAATAGAAATCAGTGTTGGTAAGCAGCATTAGAAAACTATTTACGATTGACATTTCTGTTGAAGAAAGTTTATTAACTGATAATGTACCGCATCTTCACTCCATAGGGTCCTCAGAAACCAGTGCTGGTCAACACTACGATTATGAACAGTGCTAGAAAACGTGAAGCTTAGGTATTAGATTAGATATATCTATAGACTGGTTAAAGAAACAGGAACTAGTGTTACTCAAGGCATTGAGCACTTAAATATATTCCAAATAATAGAATTGCTCAAGACTGAATCTCAATTATTGCAACTTATTGATAATTTTCTTTGTGGTAAATTATAAAATTTGACCGAGTAGGAGTGATTTACGACGATTTACGATAACTGTATTCTAGCAATTGTTTATGAAATCGGTAACTGTTGGCATGTTTGATAGGCTTTGTCAAAAAATGTTATACTGCTATCTGTCCCACTGTGCACATTCGAAACTTATGTCTTCTGTTACTGCGTGGTCCAGGCGCTCGCCGGCCACTTTAATAATAGAAATGGACGACGCTTAAACCTTTAAGATGCCAATTACAATGAAAATTGATTTTATTTCGCATTCACTGCTGCTCTGTGCTCTGTGTGGTCCACATTTCGCGCAATGCCCTGTAAGTATGAGCCGTAAGGTTGTTTGACTGAGAGATCGTCTTTGAGTTGGCAATTTGCAGATCAATGAATGTGAGCTTTCGCTTGGCTCTAGATTGACGCTCATTTGCATATGCCTTACAGAGTATTATGCTTGAATATAGGGTATATTTTAGTCAGGCTTATGCAGTTTGTGCTAGCTGTACTTATTTTTGGTGCTGCTGTTGGCTGTAAAGGCAGGCCCAAGGACTCATACGCTTTTGTTTTACTGCGTATTTTTGTGGATGTGTATGTGTGTGTGTGTGTGTGTGTGCGTGCGTGTGTGAGTGCGTTCTGGCCAAGTCTGGCAAAGTGCCGAATGTACATAATGCCAGTGGATTAGGGCATAGTTTATCAGCGTTTTCAGTGACAATGTCAAGGTCAAGCTCATAAGCGCGTATGACAACCGCACTAAGCTGTATCTGTGTGTGTGTATGTGTGTGTGGCCAGCTATTGTCATTAGGCTGGCATGTGGGTGTGTGCGTGTGCACTACAAATAAATTCGATATTACCAGCGAGTAAAAACAGCCGCCAGCTGTTGAGCCACTTGGACGCCTCGATATTAACATACAATTATGCCGAATGCCAATCAAATGCAGGCTGAATAAATGCTATAGACTATAGCTACAGTGGCACATCAGCAAGGCACACACACACACATACACACGCACAGTCTAGCTGGCCATGTCCTTGTCCTTGGCCTTGGCCATTTATCATGGTAATGGACAAACACGTGCTGAAAGTCGTTGTTTTGATTTAACGATCTCGTTTTGCTGCAATCAAAGTATCATATGTGTGTGTCGGTGTGCGTGTTTGTGGGTGTTTGCATGCGTGCGTGTGTGTGTGTGTGTGTGTGTGGACAGTGGCTCGCTGTCTGGCCGGTCAGACAACAATAAAGCAAACAACGCAAATAAAAGCATCAGTCGAGACATCGAAATCTGCTTATTTACTTAATGCGAGCGAAGCGGTAATAAAAATTGCGCTTGGCGCGTGCGATTCACAGCGAGCCGCAAGCAAAATAAGTGCTAAGCAGCATTTTATGATTATGATGGTGAAAAAGGCTTTCGCTCTGACTCCGGCTCCGGCCCCACTCAAAAGATCAGTCAGCTGCCCGCACTGAGATGCCAACCAGCACGTGCCAGTCCCCTCACTCAGAGTCGCTCGCATGAAACTGTGCGTGCTGAAAAGTATGCTACAATATTTTCGTGCAAGCTTGTTGCTGGCCCAGCGCGGTGCAGCTGTCAAGCTGGCCAGTTGCCCTATTGCCCGGTTGCCCAACTTGAGCTGCAATTCGCGGCAGCATTTTATGCGCAACATAAAGCTGGCAACAGTGTTGCCGGCAACCAGTTAAGCAGCACTTATTCATGTGCCACTGAGGCTGGACATCTGAATTTATGATCAGGCAGTGAAAGTAACCAAAGCAAAACAGCCACCAAAAAAATAACAAGTAAGAAATCTCTAGTCGAGACTGCTCGACTGCGAGATACCCTGAGCCCTCTAAGCTGATATTCTACTCATTCTGCACTTCTTTTATGCACACATGCATAGACAAAGCACAAGTCTCTAATACTTGAAACGCGTTTTTTACAAATTGGTGGAGAAGGGGGTGTGGTATCCAAAATCTGTAAATTACAAAATCTTTGTATCGAGTAACGTTATATACAACGCAAATTTGAAGTCTCCAGGCGCAAGAGTGTTCAAATTAGGCTGAAAAAACAAATTCGATTTTTCGATTATTCTCGATAAAAAGTTATCGGATAAGTTATCGAAAAAATAAGATAAGCTTGTACTGCCTATGGTATACACGAGTATGCATGCCAAATTTCAGTTCTCTAGCTCTTATATCTTCTGAGATCAGCTTGCTCATACGGACAAACAGGGCTATGTCGACTCAGCTCATCTCTCTGATCAAGAATATATATACTTTGTGGGGTCTGCCACGCCTCCTTCTGCCTGTTACATACATTTCAACAAAACCATTATACCCTGAATTCCCATTTTCAATGGGTTCAGGGTATAAAAAGCGAGCGGGAAATTCCCAATTTCAGTTTTCTGCTCATTTTGTGAGTCGCAGCATCTATGACAAACACAAAGGCAAATCAAATGGTCGAAAGTGCAGAGTATACGAAATACAGAACATGCAAAGTGAGCGAAGCTTCAATGAGCTCTATGAAAGGCAAGACTTTGTGCACTTTTATTGCATTTGTTTTACGAGCAAGAGCGTGGGAGGGGGAGGGCAGGAGCGAGAGAACGAGAGAAAAATGTTTCAATGTCTACCAACAGTTAATTTGCGCTCAATATGAGACAATAAGGGATTTGCTCTCTATTTAGATACTCTATTCAATGTCAACCGCATTGCTCGAAATTGTCGAGCATCTAAATGAAGAGCTTTAAAGCCTTTAAAAGAAGAGAAAAAGAAAACAAATAAATTAATATATAATATTTATTGACTTCAACATAATTATTGAATGTTTAAGTATATTTAAATAGTTAGATCTATATGTATTTTTATATAACTACAGATAAGCTTCATAGCGATAAGGGTATTTGAAGAGACTTAGGGCTAATAAAAAGGGATAAGGCATGATTTCAAGGCGCTTTAAGTTTTCCTGCTATTTAAAACAAACAAACAAAAAAATGCCTGGTTGGAGTATACTTATAAAAAAAATTAAATACAAATAAAGCTACCATTTTTTATACGAGCTTTGCAACGTATTTAAAAAAGAAATTTAACTTTAAAAAATAAAAATATAAAGCATGCCTAAAATATATTTAAAAAAAAAAAAAAATGACATATTCGCCTTAAATTTAAACACTTTTCATACTAACAACAAAATTGTACTACATATAAAAATTGTACTTATAAAAAAATTGCATGTGTATTATTTTTAATAAGATCCCCTCAAGCAATTTATGGCTTTAGAACCCTTTAGAAATTAAAGTTTGAAATTTATTTAACTTCTATGAAATTCTAAACAAAAAAAAAAGTTTAATAAAAAAAAAAATTATATATATATATATATATATATATATATATATAAACACTAAAATCCTATAAGTTCAACTCAAATCAAAGTTCGAAAATTTTAACTTTTGACAAGTGTCAAATTTGTTGTCCGCTATAACAAAGGTTTTCCAATTATAGGACATAAACTATGAATAAATATATTACAATAAATCAACTCAACATCTCAATTTTGTAAATCCTTGGCAAAATTGCATAAATATTTCATTGAGTTTTGTATGATTTATCAGTAAATCTTTTACCTAATGCTTGAATTTGAATATTTTACAATGCAGGAGCTGAACTAGGCTATTTATTATCCATGCTCCATGCGTGGTAAAAACTCAAGTTTCATGGCTAAAAGTGGGCGTGCGGCAACATTTAGATGCATGGCCAAGCGAGGACTGCACAACATATTGATAATCCTTGATGTGATTTGGCATTTGATACTAAGATGTTGCTGCAAAAATTGCCAGTTTGCATAACTGGTAATTTGATTGTTATAAAGGAGTGTGTGTGTGTGTGTGTGTGTGTGTGTGTGTGAATGTGGGTGTCTGTGTGTGGGTGCATGGTATTAGTGTGCGACAGCAATATATATATATGCGTCAGAGCAGCCAGCAGCGAGCAACATCATTAACTTGCTTCGTTGGCTGCTGTCGCTGCTTCGTTTGCTACACATATATATATAGAAAAATAAATATATATATATATGTATATATACATATACATGTTGCTTGGGGCCATTGATATTTTACTCGCAATTTCCGTTATGTGCATACTGCACATGTGTGCGCGAGTGTGTGTGTAACGAAAATTGTTGCTAAAGTCACATTGCTATTGTAATTTCATAAATTGCGTAATTGCATTGAGCTGCGCGACAGCGGCGACAGGGAAAGAGGAAGAGCGAGAAAGCGAATGAGACAGAGATAGCTGTCAATAAGTGAGCAAAAACTCAATAGTGGCGCTTATAGTCCGTGTGTATGTGTGTGTGTTTGTGTTTGTATGGAGTCCTCTGGCTCTGTGTCTTGCTTGCTGCATTATTCATGATGTTGATTTAGTAAAAGTTGCCTGCTGTTTCCACAGTTGCTGTTGCTGTTGTTATTGTTGTTGTTGTTGTTGTTGCTTCGACTGTGCTTCTGAATCGGGACAAATCAAATTAATGACGCTGATGAAGCGCCTTTGATTTTCTGCACCAGTTAAATCAACTGCACGCATTTACCAGAGTATTTTCACTCTAAGCAGCAACAGCAACAGCAGCAACAGAAAAAGCATCAGCTGCAACAGCAACAGCAGCAGCAACAGCAACAGCAGCAATAACAAGAGCAGCAGCAGCAACAGCAGCAACAACAGCAGCAGCAACACCAACAGCAGCAGCAGCAACGACAGAAGCAGCAACAGCAACAACAGCAGCAGGAGCAGCAGCAGCAGGAGCAGCAGCAGCAGGAGCAGCAGCAGCAGGAGCAGCAGCAGCAGGAGCAGCAGCAGCAGGAGCAGCAGCAGCAGGAGCAGCAGCAGCAGTAGCAGAAACAGCAACAGCTGCAGCAACAGCTGCAACAGCAACAGCTGCAACAGCAACAGCAGCAACAGCAACAGCAACAGCTGCAGCAACAGCTGCAACAGCAACAGCAGCAACAGCAGCAGCAACAGCAGCAGCAACAGCAGTAGCAACAGCAGCAGCAACAGCAACAGTAACAGCAGCAACAGCAGCAGCAGCAACAGCAGGAACAACAGCAGCAGCAACAGCAACGGCAACAGCAACACCAACAGCAACAGCAGCAACAGAAAAAGCATCAGCTGCAACAGCAACAGCAGGAGCAGCAGCAGCAGGAGCAGCAACAGCAACAGCAGCAACCGCAGCAACAGCACCAGCAGCAACGACAGAAGCAGCAGCAGCAGTAACCCCAACAGCAGCAGCAACGATAGAAGCAGCAGCAGCAGTAACAGCAGCAACCGCAGCAGCAGCAGGAGCAACAACAGCAGCTGCCACAAATTGCTGAATGCAAACCGGATGCTTCATACTGATTACAATAAGCATATCTGCCACACACACACTCCCCCTCCCGCTCCCTCTCCCCCACTCAAAATCCCCCTCTCTTTCTCACACCCTTTGCTGATTAGTCAAGTTTTGTGCAAATCACATCCGTGACACAAAGTGAACGTCACAGTGACTGCCTGATAGATGTGCATCCCAAATGCCTCGATTTATGCATAATTCATAGCTGAATATGCAATGAGATCAAAGGGATATTTCGAGTAGTAACTGAATATTGAGGCTAAGCATTCAAACTTCCGTTTCCTTAATAAACAATCAAATGATTGCGAATGCTATGAATATGAAATGATTGCCATTAATCTAATATTTGTGAATTGGAATTTTAGACGATTTGGTTGCCATTATTAGTTTTTGTATACCCTGAAGCCATTGAAAATGAGTAAGCAGGATATGATGGACTTGTTAGAATCTATGCAGCAGGCAACAGGAGGCGTAGTCTTGAACAAGGTGATGTGCATTTGTCTGTCTGTTCGTTCATTCGTGCGTCTGTCCCCATCTGTCCATATGTCCGTCTGTCCATCCAATAATTCATCCGTTTGTCAATCCGTTTATTCGTCGCTCTGTGCATCCGTCCCCTCCGTCCGCCCATTCGTCGAGCCGATTATTCGTAGATCCATCCGTCCATCTGTCCATGCATCCATCTGTCCATCCGTCCGTATGTCGATCTGGCCGTCTGCGTCGATCGGATCGAGTTTATACGATCGTTCATCTGTCTTTTCGACAATCTGTCCGTTCGTTTAACCAACTGTACGTCCGGTTGTCCGACTGTCTACTTGATCTATCAGTTCATCCATCCATTTGTCCGTCCATTCATCCGAACACCTGTCTATACACAACTTGAAACCCATATGAACTCATATATGCGCTTATAGCAAATGCAACTGATATATTTCTGTGTGAACATCCGATCAATTTAGCTGTAAATCGTTCTAACACAATATCGACTTTCAGTTTGCAGAAGCAACTGCCAGATATAACATTCCGAAGTCTACTATAGAAATTCTCCAGAAAATATATATAATATAATCCCCAGGTGTAGACAGAATATCGAGTAGCTTTCCACTGCGTTCGTACACTCATTTTTAAAGAGGAAAACTTATGGCTTGACTCAGGTACACAGCCTAGGCACACGTGCATGCATACATATACATATACATATATGTGTATATGCATTTGGTTGTACTTCTATAGAGAGTCAAGCCAAGCCACGCTTCGCCACATCTCGTGCATTCACAAATCAAAACGAAATTCATCTCATGGCTCAGTTCGAGTAGTAGACAAGTTAGATGCTTGGGTTATGAGCTATACAGTTAACCTGAGTCAATTTTTTTTTTATTATTATTTTGATATATTTTTTCTGTTTTTTTTTTTTTTTTTTTTTTTTTTTTTTTTTTTTTGCTTTGGTTTTGGTCCAGCGACGTGGTCTACGTGCCTGGGCAACTGCCCAGCATTCGATTCAAATTGAAAAATATATGCGAATCGGACTACGTGTATGTGTGAGTGTGTCTGTGTGTGCGTGTGTGTGTGTGTGTGTGAGTTGCAGGCGAGGGGCGGTGAGAGTGGCTTTTGAGCTGTGGAAATTGCTAGACAAGTTCTCAAAGTGCGCACCACTTACATAAGTGGGCAAATTTGTTGTTGAACTGTGGTGCTGAGGGGGCTGATTGGTTGGTGGGTCGCCGGGTGGGCGGGTTGGCGGGTTGGTGGGTTGCGGAGCCTTGCCAGACGTTCAGGGTGCGGTAAATTGATCAGAAATCACGTTGAGGAAATTGCTTTAAAATGTGCAAACGCAGACATTTCCATGCGACTGGCGCGGAGCCCAACTTCCCCACGATTGTAGCGCAACCTCTGGAGTGTGTGTGTGTGATGGGGAGGGGAGGGGGTTGATTGACTAAGGTGGCTGAGGTTGGGGCAGACGCCAATTAAACTTGTTTCAAATTCAATGTAATACGCTTTTATCTTGCATTCATATTATTATTTTATTTCATTTCTGTTCTCTTTCTGTTTTTTTTTTTTTTCATTCTTCATTTTATATTATATTTCTTTCTGTTCTTTTTTTTTCTTTTGCTCTCGCTGCGTTCTTCTGTTCTCATCAGATCAATTTGCAATGTTGGGCATTGTGCGTTTAATGAGCTGCCCGCTGAAAAGTTGAGCACTTGAGACAGCATTGAAATTGATTGATTGATTGATGGATGCTGACTGCTGGCTGCAGGCTGTTGCCTCTTGGCTGTTGGCTGTTGGCTGTTGTTGGAGCCTCCTTATCAGCTCCGAGCTGGAGGGCAGCAATTCATTAACATAAATTACCCGCAGGCCGTGGTAACGAAAACCGGTTCCGTCTATTAACTTGTACTCGATTAACATACAAGAGATACACGGAGATATTGCGCACAGATATGGCAACATCAACAATAGAGAGAGAGAGAGAGAGAGATTCGGATACGCAATCCTGTTGCACTCACATTTGATTTGATTGATGATGATGGCACTTGAGTGCGCACGATAATCATTTATAAGGCGAATAAATGTTTACTTAAAATCCGTCCCACACACTCCTTGACCCCTTGGCGTCGCCCCGTTCCTGGACACGCCAGTCAGGACCCTCCAGCCATGAGCACCCCGTAGAAGCAGCCACGTTTCGGGGTTGGCCACCCATCGGACCGGCAATGCGCAGAGATTCCGATTCCAGATACCAGATTCCAGATTCGAGATTCAGTTTTAGATTCAGTGTCTGCGCTGCCTGCCAGATACGTCGAGGTCGTTGAAATTATGAAAGCCCCGCACAGTGACAATGAAATGTAAGTGCACTGAGTGCAAATATAAAAGTTTACTTAGATATTTGATGTGGACTTGCTTTATGAAAATGAAACTTGAAGCAGCTTGATCTAGGCAAATTTGAGATTGGACAAAAGTAAAGCCTATTGAATGATTGATTGCTTGATTGACTAGCTAAGTGAGGATTTGAAACCACAGATTTTGGTACTCAGCATGAATATGATAGATTACCGAAAATAGCCATATTATATGATTGACATTGATTGACGAGCTGTTGATTGACGTGCATTACATATGGAATAAATTTTAAGCTGAACACATATGCGGTACAGCAGATTGACCCTGATTGACGGCTTGATTGACTAGCTAAGTGCAGATTGACGCACAGCTCAATATATATATATGGACAACTAAAATCATCGAAATGTTTGAATATTATCGAATATTATTGACAAACATAATGATTGATAATGATTGACTTGTTGATTGATTGATTAACGTATAGCATATCACATATAGTATAGAAGAATTTAGAAGCGTGCTTTATGATTAAACTTACTACATCTACAATATATTCCTGACTAACGTAATGATTGATGAAATTTAATTAAATGATTGATCAGTTAATTATTGATAGGAGCTAAGCTAATATATATATCGATTGATGAGCAGATTGTAACCTCGCAGCAAATGGATTTTTTTCCTGCTGTTTGATACAGTTGCAAACCTCAAAGAATTTCATTGATTATTTAACTAGTCTAAGGCCACTGTGCCGCCTCGGGAGACTACGGGGATGGATGTGGATGTGGATGTGGATGGCGGCGATTGCGATTGCCATTGCGATTGCGACTGGGCTCAGCTCAGCTCGCCGAAGGCCTGTCAGCTGCAGCTAGCGAAGAGTCTGGCCCTGTCAGGGCATGCCCCACGAAATTTGCATTACAATTGGCTGCCATCAGCGGGGGCGAAGTGTGTGAAGTGGGCGTGTCTTTGGCATATGGCGCACTCCAACTTCAACTCATCTTCAGTCGCTTGTGGTGCGATTGTACGACTCAGTAGATAACAGAAACAAACTTAATAAGTATTTCTTGCAGTGTTTTCAGACTACAAATTAAACATATTGCAAGTGTCTATGGTCTAAGACTTCTGCTCTCGAATTTCGATATCGAAATTTGATAGGGTAAATTTTGATAAGCACTCGATAGCATCCACTTGGAGTACTCAAACTTTAGGACTTTGCTTTAAAATCAATCATCAAATTGCAACTCAGCGAAAAGTTATATAGGTAAAATCTTATCGAGCAAGAGAGTGATAAAGAGAGAGAGGGGAGAGAGAGAGGGGAGAGAGACAGAGGGAGAGAGAGAGAGACAGCTAGAGACAGAGAAAGATAGACGGACAGCAAGACTAACTTATTGGATTGGCTTTGAGCAAAAAACGTCTTGCCAGTCATTCGCCTCTCTCACTCTCCCTCTCTCTCTCTTTCTGTCTTACTCTCTAATGTGAACGAGCAAAATCTCTACAGAGAGAGACAGCTACAGAATGAGTGAGTTAGAGAGAACGAGAGAGAGAGAGTGAGTGAGAGGAGAAGAGAAACATAGAAAAAGATAATCTGCCCGCTAGGTTTTTGTTCATTCATTTCTAACTACATGCCGTCTTTCTATATATTATATTCTATAAAGGATTAACAGGTTTCATATGCAAATCGTTTCATATTTATTCATCGACTCTTAAGACTAAAGCCTATGATCTCTGTGGGAATCTAAGGAAGAAGAACCTTAACTAAAAGTAAACAGAAATCACTTAGACAAGTTTCATGACAACATAAACCAAAACTCAACCTAAGACTACAATAATTTCTTCATCAGCTTACTAACTTCAATTAGGTGGATTGGGTCGTCAGCTCTGCTAGTGATCGGAAGTCTAAATATGTCACATCCAATCACAGCTATTTAGCTGTGCACATTTGAATCCAATTCAATGCGCTTCATAAATTTATTGAAAGGTCTTCGTGATGTTCGACAGGCAATGGTAAAAACTGACTGGGGGTCATTGACCCCAGTCATTTACCCGGAATTTATCCGGAACTTGCTGATGAATTTGTCAGGCATTAAAAATGAGAAATGGAATGCCAAACACTGCACTCCCCGCTGCTGCGCTGTGTGCAAATCCCCCACCCCTTCCTCACTCATTCAGCTCTAAAAATGAGTATTGATAGCGCCTGTCGTCACTTCGTTATCTTTGGATTTGTAAGCAAAATATTTGTATGTGGTAACGTCTCAATATGGACGTGATGTGTTCATTCCACTGGAAATCTGAGTCAACTCACAGTTTTTAAGAAATTTCAAGAAAGACCAAGATTGGGAGGGGAGGAGGGAATATTAGAGCAAAGAATATACTGTACAAACGTTGACCCAGAACTAGCTCACCTGGAAGTCATGCAGAGATGGCGTAAGACTGGAGAACTATAGATTGGAATGGGCCCTAGACTACTCTTATTTGTTATTTATTTGGAGTAGGCAATTTTCTAGTTAAGCTGAGAGCAGGTGTACGGGTATTTTGCTCCTGTTTAGGTCCTCTATAGCAAGAGGCTCGGTTGGTATACAATAACGTAATTGCGTCATAATTGTATAATTATATAAATTCATTACTCATTAAGCAAATTTTTTCTTTCCTCTTTTCACTTGAGCAAGAATATTCATTCATTCAGACTCTCAAGGAAATAATGCAAAAGTTGGTAGACTCTGCTCTGACATACTCTCACATATATATACATATACATATGTATCTATACATACTTGGTTATATTTTACCTGAGCTGAACTCAAAGTAATTATGCATAAATAATGCGATAAGCCGTAAATGCCACCCTCTCTCTCTCTCTCTCTCTCTCACTCTATATCTTTTATTTCCTTCCGTGCAGTCTCTTAAGCAGACCTAATTGGCGCACCCAGCGGGATCAAGTACTTCCCAAGTGTACTTACTCAGTAATGCACTTTTCATGCACTCTAATTTGATGTTTTTTTTATAGATTTGAATGAAATATGTAAAGGTGAGAAAAACGTACAGACGGATTGATAGACAAAGCTATATTGGGATTAAAATAGATATAGAGAATATATATATAGATATATGAGAATAGATGTACAGTATTTTCTATTGATATACTATATATTGCGAGCTATAAAAATGTTATCAAATTTATAAATAACAATAGGCATTTGCTCATGCAAAAGTTATCGATAACTGAAGCTAATGCCGAGGCATATTTATCGATAAAAGTATTACTCTTGCTCGATCAGGCTTTTATTTGAAGCAAATGCAGTGCAAACATGTTCAAACATGTCGTTCACATGTTATGTGTCAGTCGTGCATACCCCACAGCAGCCAAGCGACAGTCAAGAGCAGACAATTGAGCAAGTAGTACTTCATTTAACTGGTAGACTTCTTTGATTGGCTGTCAGACAAGTTCTTGATGTTGTTGTTGTTGTTGTTGTTGTTAGTTGAGAGTTAACAAAAAAAAAAAGCAGTTACCGTTGCAGTTGCTAATTAAGCCAGCTGCATTTTTAATTAGATATCCGTAGAAGCAACAAACCCACCCACACCCACACACCCACACACACTCACACACGTGCACACACGTAGTCCTTGCATGGGATGAGTGCGTTGCGTATACGACACGTCTGACGGGCGATAAATTAAAATAGTATAAAAGAAATTGGCTGCTTGGCTGCTAACCAGCAGCAAAGCTGCAGCTGACATGTAGAGCTACACACACATATATACTTTATCTGTGTGCGTTTGCCTGTTGAGAGTTGGTTGAACGCTCAACCATGTGTATAAATCATCGACAACAACGAAAGAGAAAAAATATTTATGAATATTTGCGCGAATTGCCAAGCATATTAAAATAATATATATATATATAAATATATATTATAGGTGCAACTCGAGTCTGGAGCGAGACAGCTGCGCGGCTGGGTGTGTGCGAAAGAGCTGGCAATAGTCGAGCTAATTTGATGCGCATAGCAGCCCCAGGGCTATTGGACTTTTGGGGTCACGCTCTGGGGTCGACTAAGTAGCGCTTTGTCCGGCATTTCATTCGCATGCGGTGCACTGTGGTGCATGTGGTGCAGGTGGTGCATGTGGCATGCCATATTGCCCCACTGCAGCGCACACGAAATTCAGGGGAACAAACGGTGAGCGAATTTGTGAAGTGCACTCAGCGCGATCGAAAACAAACGGCAGCCATGGCAGCCAATGCAGCAGCAGCAAAGGTCACGCACACAAACGCACTCATACACTCACACACACACACACACAGCTGGCAATTGACTCTTTAGTGTTTGCGTGTGGTGGAAATCGTTTGAACACCTAGACGAAACTTAACCACGCAGTCAGCCAAATCACACGCACGTACGTAGTGTGCTTGAGTAGGGTATGCCTGACTAGTGGATACCCAGCATCATTATAGAATTAACAATATTCATGTACGCACACTTTACAATGCGGCTTACGGACTAAAGGTCCTACTCAAGGGGCAATAGGTTGAAGTATCGAAAAATCAAAAGTATTTAGATTTCAGGTAATTATCATAGGTGTTTAAATATTACAATCTTAAGTAATTAATATCCACTTAATATGTCTGAATTTAATATTAATCTATTTTTTAATAATATTAATAATAATTTAATATTTTAAAATATAAACCTATTATTTTAAAATTAATATATAAATTATTATATATTGTAAAATTATTAATATGCGATATTTTACTTTAAACAAGTAAGAAGGCTCTAGTCGAGACTGCTCGACTAGGAGATACCCTGAACCCTCCAAGCTAATATTCTAATCATTCTGCATACACATGCACTTATAAGCACGCGCTCTGCTGACTGCGCAGTTAGCAGCGGCTGCGCTTGGGCTGCGCTGCAATGTGAGGAATATTATGAGAATTTATTTCTTGAATACTTTCTTTTATAGACATACAATCTTATTGAAACTTTCAGAGCGTAATCATATGGGAATATATGTGTACATTTCAAAGCACAAGTCTCTAGTACTTGAAATGCGTTTTTTTTACAAATTGTTGGCGAAGGGGGCGTGGTATATAAACTCTGTAGATTGCAAAATCTTTGTATCCATTAACTTTATATACAACGCAAATTTGAAGTCTCCAGGTCTAAAAGGCTTCAAATTAGGCTGAAAAAACAATGTCGAAAAGTTATCGAAAAAATAAGATAAACTTGTACTGCCTATGGTATACACGAGTATGCATGCCAAATTTCAGCTCTCTAGCTCTTATATCTTCTGAGATCCTTTTGCTCATACGGACGGACGGACGGACGGACAGACGCACAGGGCTATATCGACTCAGCTCGTCATCCTGATCAAGAATTTATATACCTTGTGGGGTCTGCGATGATTCCTTCTGCCTGTTACATACTTTTCACAAAACCATTATACCCTGACATCCCATTTTCAATGGGTTCAGGGTATGAAAATCGAACTAGTTCTTTTAAAATCCGATAACGAAAGTTCGCTTGCGCACCTCTGAAATATGTTCGTGCCTTGCTCAGCATCAAACAATCTAGTAGTCTGCGTGGTTGATGTCACACTTGTATGTCAACTCAAATATGCTGATATAGCTTCAAATATATTGTAAAAATTAACCGTCTTACAATAAAATGGGAAGACGAAATTTAAAAGCTGAATCGGTAATTTTTTATATTTTTTACATTTTTACATTTTCGAATATTAACTAAATGTAAATTAATTAATTATTTTAAATGTGAATTAATTTAGATACTCGACGGAAGGGTTTCTCCCGCTCAGAATATGCAACGTAAGTGTTAAATTTAGATATTTAATTAATATGTATACATTTATTTAATATATGGATACATTTTACATATTTTGTCTTCCAACAGCGGTTTCTGCTGCCAGTGTTACTAGCGCTGCTGCGGCTCCATCTATTGCAGGAGCAGTACCACCAGAACCACCAGAACGTACTCTACCGCGTCGGCGGGTAAGTTTTCCTTTTTGTGTCAATGCGCCAGCTACCATTGATTCTTATTGCAGGGACGTCCACGTAACAGTGAGTTGAACTCGGTGGTTATGGGAGAAGACAGTGTCAATAACACGAATGACACAAGAAAAGTAATGCTGCGTTCTTTAAAGAAACACAAGAAGCTTGTTGCCACTGTCAATAATGGCTTTGAACGCGGTCTCAAGCCAGACGTTATCTTAGCCGCATTTCCTTACGAAAACGATCTTATGTTTGCCGTAAAATTTAAGAATCGTAAGCTGCCAGAGTTGATAACTGCCCAGCAATTGAAGGTGCTTGACAAAAATCTGCTAATTCAATATTACGTAAACAATCTACGTTATCCACATAATGAGAATCCTACGATGTAATATTGTTTAAATTGGCTTTAATTATTGCCCGAAAATAAAAATATAAATAAAATACCAAAAAATATTTCGAAACAATTAAAAAAGTTAACATCAGTTGCATCGATCGGGAGATCGGGATTCGAACCGCGACTTCTCGATCGAGCGTCATGCAGCTAACACACTACGCCACCTCACTTCTGCTAGTGGCGCTGGCAAAACTCAAATAGATTCACTGCTGCTGCGCCATCTACCAAAACTAAACGAAACTAACAGCTGATGTGATTCAACGAATGTTTCTAGAAGAAGTTTGAATGTATGTGTGCACACGCATACGATGCTGTTGAAGCTGCTGCACGTGCGTTTGTTAATTGGCCAAATATTTGATTATTTTTTATTAATTTTTGACTGGACGGGTATAAAAATAAATAAAAAACACACATTAAATTTTTTATCATGTAAAAATTCTAAAATATTATTCATATTAAAATTTTAAATTATTTTATTTCAAATAAAAAAAAAATAAAATAAAAAAAAAACAAATGATTTTTAATTAGAATGTTTAATAGCGTATATAATATATATATATTTTTTATTATTATTATTTCTATTTAAAATACACACATATACCTCCTCACACCTTCTTCCACCCGCCTGTTGCATGCCGTTGCACATAGCCGATCTACCCCAGTTATTTCCTCATTTCAATGGGTTTAAAGTACAACAAATGAAGTCGAACTGCAGTTAAATGCTGTGAAAAGCCATTTACTAATTTGCGGTACGCACTCAATAATCAAAATAATAATATTTTATAGTTGAGCATGTGCACGTAAATGTAGACATAATCATACATGAATACATACATACAAGCATGGGCTTGTCAGTGTGTGTGAGTGCGATTTGTTTCACTAAGTAGAGTCCATTAGAGATGAAAGTCCATGTTATAGCACGAAAAAAGTTTCGAAAGCCAAATGATAACGACTGTGAAATACCCTATAAACAAGAACTTCAACATAGAGACGCTCAAAATGTTTGCTCTATAATTAGTTACAATAGAAATTCCATAAGACAGAAACTAGTTTGCTTGAAATCTCTCCACGTCTATCGCATCCTGACAGTATTTAAATATCCTTTCGATATATAAAGTTAATTTGGGCAAAAATTTAGTTGAATGATCCACCTGGTTCTATCTGCATATAAATCGACCAAAAAATTAATATAAATTAGTTTGATTTGAAGTTTGATTTTGATACAAATTAAATGACATGTGATATGATAGCAAAACCAATTATCAAATTTTACTTAGGCGTCGCTAATATTATATAAATATATTATTATAAATTATATTATATAAATAGAAAATCTAATTTATAGCAATAAATAAATATCTTAACTTTAAATTTATTTTGAACTTGAACCGTAAATTGAATAAATATATATATAAAAAATATATAAAATGATAGCAGCTAAACTGTGTACCAAGATTAATAACTACTAAGAGTACAGTCACACATACATACATATGTGCATACATACTTACACATAAAGAGATAAATATATAGGGCATATGATTAGTTCTGCTTCTACTCTTTCATCCACTCACTCGCTGTCTCGTTCGCACTCATGCCAAGCCCTAACTCAGCTATCCTTAAGTCTACAAAGTCAAACCTAGGAATCTCTTATACGTCAGCAAAGCTAAGAATCTCTTATACACTTTAAGCATATCTACCCAATGAAAGCGACAGAGAGGGAGTCGATCACTCCAATTACCTTATCCTTAACTCTAATGGAAGGCTTACGAATGGCTTAGCACTTGTTTAGCATTATGTCACTTCCGGTTTGTTGCGCTTGCTCCCATTTCCGTTGCAGCTGCACATTGAGCTGTTCGACTTCTCAAGAGATTCGCTTTCCATATATAACCACCCATGCATATCACTTAAATATATTAAGCCATATGTTTCCGTTCGAATTTGGGGCCGCGTGACCTTGGCCAAGTGGGGCACTTCGGGTGCGTCCCTCACCCAAAAAGAATGTATATGTATGTATATAGAAAAAAAAAAAAAACAAAAAACAAAACTAAATCAACAACATATCTAATGCCGACCACAGTGAATTTGAATCAATTAAAATAAATATGTTACTCAATTGATGCGGCGTTGAGATATACACTAACGAGCATACAAATGGGGTACTTTCCGATTGGAATGCATATCGCAGGCTTTCACATGAAAGAGTATAAAGATATACAAATGTAGAGCTCTCTCACTCACACTCACACTCACACTCAGGCAAGTAATTGGAGTACATCGAAATTGCATTGCATATCGAAATATTGCATGCTAAAGAGAGCGAGACGCAGAGCACTCTTATACTAACGCAGGCCAGCCAATATAGTCTACATGCATGTGGATGAAGACGAATCACCAATAGTCTAATATGAGTACGTAGATAAATATATCTGTATATACATATGTGCATATATGCATACTTTGTCAAAGCATGCGTAAGTCGATGTAAGTTGAATGCCCACTTTTCCAATGCTTAACGATTTTTCTCATTTGTTTATATTTGGAGTGTGGTGGAATGAATCACAGAGTATGCAATGCATTTCCACATGTAAATGACTCACGTCAATGAGCGCGAGAGTGAGAATCCATCCAATCGTAAATTAGTAGTTACATATACACTTGCATGTGTATGTATGTGTACAGATTTAAGCACTCATTTATCTATGCTGCGTATCGAAGGCCGAAGGCCACTCAGCGCTGCGAATTTGAACTGAGCGTAACGGATCGACAGCTGATAAGCTTCTTGTCCAAGCAAGTTTGGCGTTGAGTGAGTTTATCAGAGTACACAAAATAAAAACAGAGCGAAAGAGAGAGAGAGCTAAATGCACGCCAGAGAGCCGCGAGCACAAATGTACCAAAACTGGTACTCTATGGTACACTAGATCGTTGCATTGGTACACTTAATGTGATGACTAAACTGTATATTTCATATGTTGAATTAAAAGTAGTTTGCACGTTAAATTTACCAAACATATAGTCTCAAATAATTTTGTTTAGATGACTCACAAATTTCACGGAAATTATATATGTATACATGAGAGTGTATATTGCGTGAGAGTGGTACACTTAGCGTGTTTTGTTTTTGGTACAAATTTTTTTCGACTGACGGCCGCTGGCTGTGAGCACCTCAGAGTGCGCTCTACGAATTGAGCAAGTCGATTGCCTGCCGCTCTCACTCTCTCTCTCTCTCGGCATGTGTGTGTGCGTGTGTGTGCATGTAGTTGTGTATTGCGCGCTCACTCTGACTCGCTCGCTTACGTGCCGCTGCTGTTGTTCTAAGCTTTCAGTCGTTTCGCCGTCGCCAGTGGCATTTTGTGCTTGCTGCCGCACGCAATGTGATTTTCTGTGGGCACAGGCCGCGCTTCTTGTTATTGTTGTTGCTTGCTAACTGTTTACCTTTTAGCAAGTGTAGTGCTTTTGTTTTTCTGTTTTTTTTTTCGTGATTTGTTTTGGTTTTGGTGTTGCTTTTTGGCAACTGTCGTTGCTCTGGACATGTCCGTTAATCATGACTACGATCGCAAGTATTTGCGCAGCATTCGCGGAATCTCAAAGATTGTTTGCCTGGTAAGTAATTCACCGGCCACGCCTACAAGAACAGCAATAGCGGGCAACACTCTCATCTTCTTATTCTTCTTCTTTGCCATTCATTCAGCTGTGCGCCTTCATTGGTTTCCTCTGCATCGTGTGCAGCTCGGTGCGGCTGAGCAATTATCGCGGCTGTTTCTACATAATCGTCGTTCTCCTTGGCTTCGCTGTGACGCTGACGCTGCTGCTCTGCCGTTACCTGCGGCTCGGTCAGAGCTGGCGATGGAACTCGGCGTCATGGTCGCTGGGCGTGCACGCGACCCTGGCCATCGCCCATTTCCTTGCCTCTAACTTCGTGCTCGGCCTGAGCGTCAATGCTTATACGGCCGCCGCGGTGAGTTGAGCTTCGGTCTCTTATACTTACATATACAAACATAAAATAGATATACATATGTATGTACATATACATATTTGAACTCATCTCTCTCTTTCTCTCTGTGCTCCTTGCAGTTCTTTGGTCTTACGATATTTAGCATCAATGGCCTGGAGGCCTACAGCTTTTATAAACGCACTTGCCAGCGCGATGTGGCTACCCAAACGGTCTAGACGCTGCCCCACTCTACCCCTCCGATCAAGAGGCTGTGTGGACGCGCTGAACTAGGCGCTATTTGTATTATCTTAAGCTAGTGTCAATTGAATGTGTCCATGTGTGCATGTATGTGTGCGTGTGTGTGTGTATCTCTGTATATGTGTATGTGTGAGTGTCTAGTGGAATAAAGTCTTAAGTAAGCTAGTTAAGCTAAGAGTCACATACTAAATTATTGCTCAGTTTGTTTTTGTGGCCCGATTAGCTTATCAATTAGTTATAGATAAAGGGCAGAACTGTAAACACGCTCAGTTATCGAATTCGGTCAGCAAAATGCGGGCAGAGCGCAAAGCAGAGACGAAACTGCGCTTTATCCATTATGTCATGAACGCGTGCGATTGCAAGGTGCCAAATAGCTGAGCATGAACCGAAGAGTGTGACAGAGAGAGAGAGAGAGAGTGGAAGAGCGTGTGGAGAGCGAGTGCTGGAGACTTGCATTATGAATGCGAAAGAGACAGCAAGCACCAAGTGCAACATATGACGCCAATCAAAGCTCTTAGAAAATATGTATGTAAATTGAAATCGGGAGAAATTACTCAAGCCAAAATACTATAAAAATGTATCTAAATATAGCCTTAGTTTATTTGGCTATTAACGTCAATTTTCGTGCAAATCTGATTAAGTTTGAACTTTGCAACTTATTTTTTGGCCTTCGTCACAATTTGTCGGTCTGCCTGTCTGTCAACTGATTTGGCCTCCAGCGTCGAACTACAGTTAAGACGCTCTGGGACTGTAGTCTCCAGTTCTCCAATGAGCCGCACTGGCGACGTCTGTTGCCATTGTTAACTTTTGTAAATTTGAACTTATGCGTTAGCCTGCCTCTAACTCTAAACGACCGTGCCGTACTGCCACGCCCCGTCCCTCCCCTCGTGGCCAACACTTTTTGCATAATTTACCTTGAGATTTTTGCCGTTGACGTTGTTGTTGTTGCTGTAACTTTTGTTGGCAGCTGATGAAGTTTTTGGCTGGCCCAACGTCTATTTAAAGCTTGTTTATTTATGTTATTGTTACAGTTTACTGTTGTTGTTGCTGTTGTTGTCAGCCGTCTGCCAGAGTCTCCATTCTGTTAAGCACCTCGCTTACGTCTCTCTCTCTTTTGCTCTCTCTATGTGTCTGTGTGTGTGTGCTCATACATAGTATATTTATTAATTTAATGAACTGCGCCATATCTCACTGCATTTTATGTGCCTCAGCCCACCCCCCCTCGCGCTCAGTTTAAAGCGCAGCTCACTCTCTTATACTCTGTTTCGGTGTGTGTGTGTGTTTGTGTTTTTTTGTGTTGGTGTAATTCAGCTAGTTACAGATTAACTTGCCTGCTGCCTGAGCTTATCAACTTAAAGGAGCAAGCAGGCACGAGTGTGCCTCTGTGTTTGTGTGTGTGTGTTTCTGTGTGTGTTGCTGCTTTAACTGATCAATCTTAAGCGGGGCTGCGGTCTGGGGGGAATTTAAGAGAGCGCGTGGCTGACGAGGAGTGCGAGAGAACGGGGTGTCCTCTGGCTCACGCCTCATGAATCATTGGGTGGGCGTGGCCAGAGAAGCATTTAATCATTACTCACACTCAATTCGCCAGCTGCCAATCGAAAGGAAGCGAGTACAGGGTATAGAGCATTATACAAGTACAGGCAGCCAACCGCCGCCCACTGCAAACTTGACTTTCCCATTCAAGTCACGCAGAGGGAAATTAATTAGCCCAGTTGAGCAGTTGGCCAGTTGGCCAGTTAGCCAGTTTGGCAGCCCCAAATGGAAGCGTGCCTACGGACTATTTATGGCTCTAATGGGTCGCTGCATCACTGGCCCCAAATGCCAACGACAATGAGAATGCCAATGATCATGATCATGATGAAAATCATTATCACGAGCGAGCGCAGCTGCCAATGCAAATTGACAATTCAATAAAAAAACTTGAGATCCAAAACGAATAAATTTTAATTGAATTCAAATATCTGTGAGTATCAGGTAGCGGATATACCCTGTACATATGGGAAATGAGTAGTAAGGGCTTTCATTGGCCAATAGGGAATATTTCCTATTGTATTGTTTATTGTTTACATTACTTTACTTACTTACTGTCTATAGCTTATCTATATCTAGGCCCCAACACATCTGATAACGAATGTGAGGGTAAATATTAAATATGAACATTTGAGGTATATCTGAGTATTTTATATAGGTTTCCGTAGACTTATTCCATCAAAATCAATTCAAGCTACTACAGATTCTCTCCAAGGCTTATTACAGCCGATATATAGGAATTTTAATGTCCTTCTCCCATAGCCACCTTCTTTTCTTATAAAGGACTAATGTTATAAATGGCAATCTCGTAATTTTCAGCAGATTAAAGGGAATTTCTTCAGTGAAACATATTAATCACTTTTGGCTTACCCGCTTAATTTATAGTTTGTTCTCTAATAAATGTCTGCGTCATGTTTTACAATCAACAAAAAAAAAAAACTGTGAAAAAGTAAACTAAAACCCCATTTGATTGCACACAACATTGATTTTAATTAGTTTTAGGAACGTGTTCTTCCGTGGTCTGTGGCTTTCCTGCTCGCCCTACTTATCGAATAACCCAGCCCACAGCCAAGCGTAATTATAATTTAATGTTGTACAACAACTCATTTGCTATAATTAGTTACTTTGAGCGTAATCTGTTAAAATCAAATGGGGGTCAAATATCAGGGACTAAAGCAATTTGCCAGGCGTAACATAATACCATGGCATACCCACGCTTCCTTTGGCCACGGGGTATGCGTGAAATGTTTTTGCTGCAATCCGCATTTGGCGTACTCATGTTACCTGCCGCATTGACTGCGTAAATAGTCGATTCTGAGCCACTGTAATATACTTGTGTGTATAGCGGTAAATGCTTCCGACTAATCAAGAGAGCGTGCAGTGTCAGAAAATCATACTAAAGAGTACAATAAGCATGCATATGAACATAAACATAACTGTTAACAAAGCGCTTTTCGCTCTCTCTCTCTCTCTCTCACTCTCTTCATTTGATTTTGGTGTCAGTGGAGTTAGAACTCATGGTAGAAAGTAACCAGCAATAATTGTCAAGCACACGCACTCACACACACCCACACACACCCACACACACGCACACATGCTAATAATGCATATTTCTTGCCATCACCTACTCTCCCTCATTTCAGTTACTTGTGCTTTGGCACAGCTGCTGAGCTCTGCAGGCTGAGTCGTACTCATTTGAATAGTTTTACAAGTCTACAGAACTCAATTTCTACACATCAGCTGTCATTGGGCAAAGCAAAAGCTACAAGCAGCACATACGCATAACTGTTAATAAAGCGCCTTTCGCTCTCCCTCTCTTCTTTGATTTTAGTGTAAGTGGAGCTAGAGCCAATGCTAGACAGTGACAAGCAATAATTGTCACGCACACTGACACACACACATGCAAGTGTATACACGCAGACACTCTCTCACCCACTCTCCTGCATTTCATTTCCTTGTGCTTTGGCACAGCTGCTTAACTCTGCTGCGTGGGAAATACTCATGTGAATATTGTTACAAGTCTACAAAAGTCAATTTCTACTAGTGTTGGGTAAACGTTGCTCAATTTGGTGAACATGTTCACTTGTTCTTTTTTTCGAAGTGAGTCGACTCGCTCACTTTGCTCAGTTGCTCATTCACATTGCTCACTCACATTGCTCAGTTGCTCACTGTTCATGAACAGCTCAAAGCTACTGAATTCTTCACACAACAGACAATGAAATACGTTATGTTCCATTTTAAATCTTTTTTAATGATTTTTATAAGTCTTGTACTTAAAACTAATTTAACAAAACAAACCAAAAACTTTATTCATAGATTTTATTCCCTTCATTGGGAGTATTTATGTTCTATAAAACTTGTACTTAAAACTAAATTAGAAAATAAAAAACAACAAGTTAAAGTTAAAGAAATTCCCTTCATTGGGAATATTAGTCTTCTCGTTAAATAAAAATACTATTATTTAGGAACATACATAAAAATTTACATGTTATTATGTAAAATCATAAGATTTTCCACATTGGTCGGCTTCAACAGGGACCGTCTTTTGGTTACTGTTTCACCAGCACTGGAAAATATGCGCTCGCATGGCACAGATGTTGCAACTATGCATAGGCGACTTAGCATATATGTATATAAATGCGGGTATTGCATTTTTCGCTGATTCCACCATTCCAATGGATCAGCCTTCCGAGATATATACTCTTCAGCTAAATATTTATCCATTTCTCGAATACCAGCAGCAATTGTATTTGTGGGTTGGCTTACTTGTTGGAACTTATTGTCGTACTCGTTCCAGATGTCGTCTTTGTCAGTAGAACCCAATTCTTCAGCTGGGACAACTTCATTCAATGCGACAACGGTGCGCATTTTTGTCAGTTTTTTTTTTATGTCAGAAACCGCGTTTTGAAAGGCTTCTGTTGATTTAAATACTCGTCCTTTAAATCTTGGATCCAGAATGGTGCTTTCTGCGTACAAAACATTTGTTTCCACCTCTCTGAATCTGCCATCCATTTCAAAAATGAGCGTCTCGATAACCTCCTGCAATGTATGGCTTGCAATAGACGCATTTAGTGTCACCATTTTTTTTTGCAGCAACCCAACTAAGACAATTATCTTTGATAGCGTCACGTTTTTTTCCGCGCAGATCTCTTCCGTTAGTTGATAGAAGGGCTGTAAAATTGGAAGTACACCTTCTATCAAACTCCAGTCTTCTGGGGACAAAATAAGGTCCGTCCGTGTGGAGAGGGCTGCTACAACTGCCTCTTTCAACATCGACAGTCGTTGAAACATTTTGAAGGTGGAATTCCACCTTGTGGGTACATCCTGCGTGAGTTTCAGTTGTGGCAAGTTAAACATAGTTTGCATGTCCTTTAACTTTTTTAGCCCTGATGAGCTACGGTTAAAGTACTCTGCTATAGCTTTTACTTTCGTGCGCACACTGCTGATTTTCTCCAAAGCCTTTTGAACAATGATGTTTAGAGAGTGCGCAAAACACCTCACCTGTTTCCAATTGCCCAATTTTATAGCACCAACAATGTTGTGGGCATTGTCCGAAGCTATAGCCATTACTTTATTTTGTAACTCCCACTTGCCAACAATTTTTTTGAGGAAACCAAAAAGGTTTTCTGAAGTGTGTGACTCTTCAAAGGCCTCGCAAGCAATGGTGTGTGATTGTAGCACTGTTTTATCCTGATTTATGTAGTGCACAGTTACTGCTATATAGCTCTCATTGCTGAGTGATGTCCAGCCGTCTGTTGTTAGACATACCGCAGTGGCCATTCGCAAATTGTCCAAAATTTGTCCCAAAAGTTCATCACGAACTTTGGGTATCAAAGAGGTGGTTAACGTCTTTCTTGTGGGAAGCTTATACCCTGGAGCGTGCGAGACATCATCAATAAGCTTTTTGAATTCCGGCTCTTCAACCAATCGCAAAGCGTGATGACCCTTGGCGATCATTTTCACAAGCTGGCGGTCAATTTGTTCTGCTTTTCCATCTGACAACGGCTTATTTACAAAATTTGTAATTTTTGGTTGAGGGTTTTGTACAACAACCGTTATCTCCTCGCTCTGTCGAGCAACGGGCTCCATAGCTGTAGGGTGTTTGCTTTTAAGGTGCCGGCTCAAATTGCTCTGCGATTTCCAGCTAATGATGCATTTGCAATATTTGCATTTGGCCTGTTGACTCCCTATGTCCTCAAAATGATTCCAAATCTCACTGTGCTTCCGGATTAGCGACATAATGAATTTTTAAAAGCGAAACAAAAGTTGGCGCTAACACGAAAATGTGAGTTTGAAGACAATAAAAAACGGAAGAACGCAAAATGAGCTAACAGTACGTAAAAATGATCAAAGGCAACAGTGAGTGTTGAAAAACAGCTGAGCAAAAGAGCATGTGAGCAAAAAAGAACAAGTGAGCTATAGTGAGCAAGTGAGCAAAAAAGAACAAGTGAGCTATAGTGAGCAAGTGAGCAAAAAAGAACAAGTGAGCTAGTGAGCAAAAAAGAACAAGTGAGCAATAGTGAGCAAGTGAGCAAAAAAGAACAAGTGAGCAATAAAGAACAATTCGAGAGGAACATGATCAGTTGCTCAGTTTAGTGAACAACTCTTTTTTGTTCACTCACTCATGAGCAACCCAACACTAATTTCTACACATCAAACGGCATTGGTCAATGCAAAATTACCGTTATTGCTGTTGAATTATGTATTTAGAGCGCAGAAATTAATAATGGAGATTGGCCAATTGAGCGCGTTTGCCATTTGTCCAGTGCAAACAAAACGAATTCGATCAGATGTCCGAACACTTGCAATTAAATGTCAAAATAACAAACACTTATAGGGAGCGGAAAATCGTAACGGTCGCGCTGCCAAGGGGTCAACTGGCCAACGGGTGGGCGGACGCGTTTAATTAATGAAATCATTTTCAAATCAAGCGCGCATTTAATCAAAGCGCCCCGTTCAAGCGAATGCTATTTGTCTGTCTCTCCGTCCACCCGTCCGCCAGTCCGTCAGTTCGTCTGTTCGGTGGCCCCCTCCCCTTCGTCCGCTGCGCGTCATTTGTTTTGTCCTTAGCTTAGATCTGATCCGTCCCCTGCCCACGCAACGTCTGCCTCAGCCCGCTTTGCGGTCGGCATTTGCTAAATGGAGCATTCCAAAGTGTTGCCCGCCTACAAATCGCTGCCACAATAATGCGCCCGAAGTCCGGCGCACGCAGGATGCGATGGCCAATGGACGTAATGATAGCGCTTCCTGCCACAATTGCTGCCGACTGCCTCATGCCTCATGCCCCATGCCTCCTGCTTTCGCTCCCGCACTTGCTCCTGGCCCTTGCCCGACTCCTGTTGCTGCTGTTCATTGTTCGCCTCATTATCCGTTTATTGTGGCGTTTGTTGCTCTCGCTACTGTCCGTTATTATTTATAGAATTGACATATAATCTCTGGTTGCATTTAATGGGCGCCCATGTTCCTTTGGCTGCGTCCTCGACCAGCCAATTCCGAGTTAATTAATTGCATCAATCAACATTTTAATAACCTGCTCTATCTCCGGCGCCCGCTCTCTTCATCTTCCTCTCCCTTCCACTCCCACTGCCACTCTCTCTCTCTCTCTCTCTCTCACTTCTTCCCCTCTTTGAGTTGGACATCTGTGTTTCATCTCGAAAGTCAACTAGACTTAACTTCTGTCATCTGTCAATCTCCGTTTCGCCTCCTTTGCAGTTGGAGTTAGAAAAAGTTCAGCACAGAAATGACCGACTGGAAGTTACCCTGGCTCGGTGTTGAAAGTGTTTCGATTATAATATAAATGTTAAATAAAAATTCAACATAAAATATATAAATTGTATATATCAATAGAGAAGTGTTCGTTGCAATATTTTTAGCTTAATTTCAGTAAAAAATATTTAATATATTTTTTAGATTGCGTGTTTTTTTTTTTTAGTTTTTGCAATAAAAAAGCTAACGATAAACAATAAATTAATTTTATTTTGAATTAAAAATTTGTTTAAATAAAAATTAATTAAATATTTAATATTTGATTATATATCGATTTATGTTTATTATGATTTATGTTATCGATTTATATTATATCAGAAAGGCTTTAAACTGAAATAAATAATATTTAAATATTTATTTTAATAGTAGGCTACATTTTTCGTTTCGAAACGAATCAAGATTGCCATGAGATCAGAGTTTGGGCCCTTAGAGCCTGTAACAAACATTCGTATCGTCATTCTAACAAAATTTCCCGTCGGAGTAAAACTAAATTTTATGTATTTTTGTTTTTTTTTTTTTTTTTTAATTTTCTCAAAATTCAAAATAAAATTTTTGTCTACGCGTATTCGTGAAAAAGAGCTTAAATATAATGGTAATGCCATGCTCTCGCTATATAACATTGTCTATTCTATTATTAACCATAAAACTATTGCGGTTTTGTCACACAGTCGGATGTCTGGTCCTAGATGGGAATACAGACGTTTCTGTATTTCTCATCTGAACAGAAAACTTGCTGTTACTGAATAATGCGCCTATGCTTCTGGGCGTGTGCTTGACCATTCCGATTGCCTGGACCATCTGGATTGGACGTATGTATATAACTACAGTTTCTCCTATTTACAGCATCTATATATATCCCTATATCCCGGCTTCAGACAGCAAAGCTGTATTAGTTTAGTCAGTTTAGTTAAACGTATTCCATTTGTTAGTTAAATAACCCTAATAAGCTTTACGGTAGAGCTTTAGCGTGTTTACCGCAAATTGTCATGAAAAGTGGTTTAGGCTTTTTCAAACTTGTCTTAGCCCAACTTTAAAGCAGTTGCTTACGGTTGGTTTGGCTCTGAGCTTTCGTGCAGCGCTTTCGCTGAGCTTTGAAGAACAACTTTTGAGCTTGAACCAAACGAAGCCATAAACCTTTGTCGACAACTTTGTAAAGCTTTTTTCTAGCTTGTAACGAAAGCTGCAAAGCTTAAGTTGAATTTATGTTCAGCAAAAGCTGAAAAAATTAACCATTTCTGGTATTATATGAAAAGTAATTATACATATAAATATATATAGATTATGGATTTTCTTATATCCATTAAATATTATTGGAGGTTTTCTACCTCATAAGCTAGATTTTCTCGCAATGCAATCATCCAATATTTACCCATGTAAAGTCAACTTTAGATGTTAAGAGATACTAATGGATATAATATATGAATTATTCATATATGTACTATAGTACATATATTAAATGCATCTAACAGCTGAAATGATTTAGAATTGTTTATCTACATCCTCAGTTTAGCTTCCTACATTTCTGTAAAAGCTATATATAAACTATAAAGGCTATAAAGATGGATGAACTTTTCGACTTTCCTATCCAAAGGCAACAAATAACAAAGTTACTATATATAGATAGATATAATTAATAAGAAACCATTCCATAATAAGAGACTGTAGGATTGTATGTTCGCAAAAGATATCCAGGCTGAGCTCCACATAGAGAACGGGGTATCTTTTGAGTCGATTACTGCCTGCCGAAGTACTCTAGCCCGGTTTTCTTTCTCAATGTGACATCCTACATTAACAGATATTTTCGTCTAGCGACGATTTATCAGTTGGATATGCAGATATATAGACGCATATCTCTGTGTGTATATAGAGAGAGATAAACGTGTCAATTTTCTTACTTAATAATCCTTATCTATCTCTGCATCGTCTCATGCTTTCATTAATTTTCCGCTTCGATTGGGAAACTCAAATGGCGTCAGTTTTCCAGTCGATGTGCCAAGAGCTCACCATAGGTAGATATATATGTGTATATATATAGATATATATATACTTGGATCGAGTTGCTTGGGGAACACTCATCATTTGTTTGGTTGTCGCGTTGTCGTTGGCTAATGAAACTGAAATGCTCTGAGCACTTCGTAATAATTCATTCGGTTGCCAATAACTGATTGGCCAGAAAGATTTGCATATATCGCTATCTATCTCCCCCTCTTACTCTCTCTCTCTCACACAATTTTGATCCTGACTGAAGCACCTGCGAATGCAGCAAAGCCTTTACGCATTTAAATATCAGCTAACTGCATGTTAAACGCTTAAACTTACTGTTAAAGTTAAATTTAATTTGAAAATAGTTTTGCTGTTGACTTCTCTTCCTCTTCCAATTTCTCCTCTTCTTGTTTACTGTTTCCTACTTTGTCTGGCAGTTGGTCAATGCGACTGTTTGGCTGGCATTTGGCCAGGCTAATGCACTGCCAGCGAAACTATCTTTTCGCCTTTTCCTCGATTTTTCTTATTTTTTGGCATGTCTGTGCGAGATTTCGCATCCCAGACGCAGTTGCTCGGAGCAGGAAGTTGGACGCGGAGCCAACGTTGACAACATTGCAGTGTGCGTAATTGCTTTTAAGCCTGATTTGAGGCACGCCCCGCGCGGCGCTATCTCTGTGGCATCTAGCGAATGCGTTGCTATTAGCGCTAAGAGCTGCGCAATGCCATTGCGCCTTGGCGGAAACATCGCACAGAGCGGGCACAGAGCGCCCACACACACTCACGCATACACACACACACACACAGATACAAATACTGAGATACATTCAAGATACGAACTGTGCGCTGTGAGCTTCGAGCTGCGCCGAAGACCTTCAGTGGGCGTTTAACCACAGTTCAATGCGTGCCGCAGCACCCTAGAAAGGAAAGACAGAGCAAAAGAGAGAGAGAGGGAGAGAGAGAGGGAGAGAGAGAGGGAGACAGAGGGACTAGTGCACGCGAGTGCTGAACAAATTGATTAGCCGCTTCAGGCAGAGACAATCAAGTGCGAAGCAATTAAAATAATCAATTACAGCGCCGATCGAAGCTGAGCTCGAATAGTGTCACGCTGCCATGTAAAAAGAGATACGCCACAGATGCACAGGCAAAGCAGCCGACAAACAACCGAGTCACTTGGTCAATAGCATTTTAGTTGCGGTCAACGAATCTGGCAAGTGCACAGAGCCAAACACAGCGCGACGGCTAGCATGCGCATTTCGATACAGATACAGATACAGATAGAGGCGGATAAAGTTAACTGATGTTTATATAGATATATATAGATATAGATATAGAGATACAGATAGAGATACAGATAGAGATACAGATAGAGATACTGTTAGAGATACAGATACAGATACAGATACAGATACAGATACAGATACAGATACAGATACAGATACAGATACAGATACAGATACAGATACAGATACAGATACAGATACAGATACAGATAGAGATACAGATAGAGATACAGATACAGATACAGATACAGATACAGATACAGATACAGATACAGATACAGATACAGATACAGATACAGATACAGATACAGATACAGATACAGATACAGATACAGATACAGATACAGATACAGATACAGATACAGATACAGATACAGATACATTTATATACATTTCATGCAGCTCTTTCGCTCTTCTCTGCAAATTCCTTTCCCATTTGGATTGCTGGTGTCAGCTGTATCTTGTACTCATCCCTGCTACATGCATCTATGTATGTATTATCCACTATCCATGTGTGCATAATATTGTATGTAGTATTTGCTAATGGTATTTGCAAACTGTGCCATATCAATGACATCATCTGGCTGCAATGCACTCAACAATGCTTTGTTTGTTATTTTGTAGCTCACATCTCCGATTTGTTTTGTATTCGCGCTTTGCTTCCAATGGCAGCCATCGCGACGCCTTGAGAGCAAATGTGATTTGTGTCCTTGTTGTTGTTGTTGTTGTTGCAGCTATTGCAATTGTGCAATTTGACATTGCTGAAAGCGCAGAGTCACATCGCTGGCATGGGTAGCCCAAAGAGTTTCCTCAAGCTGTGGTTATTGATATGCATATGGGTGCCACGAGGGTGGCTTAAAGAGTTGCCTATTCAATAATAGTTGTATAAACACGTAAGCCATTTCACCTTACACTTACCCACTTTTTGAGCCACCCTCGTCTTCGTTCCTTCTACTTAATGCAAAGCTTGCCTAAGCAAATTGCTTCAACTGGAAT
The DNA here is from genome assembly GCF_054131065.1 of Drosophila arizonae. Classification (NCBI taxonomy): domain Eukaryota; kingdom Metazoa; phylum Arthropoda; class Insecta; order Diptera; family Drosophilidae; genus Drosophila; species Drosophila arizonae. The sequence goes on along the minus strand of NC_142927.1, from coordinate 14,901,607 downwards.
TGTGAATCAAAGAGAGAGAGAGAGAGAGAGAGAGAGAGAGAGAGATAGACGAAGAGACTTTGGATCACTTCAAAATAGATCTCCGAAATGATCTCTCATTAACTTTCAATTATGTCGACCATCATATGGCCAAATTGTTGCGATTTGTCACAGTCTAGTTAGGGAAATGAGAAACGCGTTTTTAATTTCGATTTCATATCTTATGCAAATCGTTCGCTTGGGTCTGAGCCCAAACAGTTATTTCGGATGTGCGAATCGTGCGTTAATTTGCCAATCATTATGTATGTATGCATGCGACTGAGGTATTTAAAATATGCAAAGCAGCCCGAGGCTGTTTATCATCGCCACGTCGCTGTGCAGCATCAATCGCTCAACTTGCATCCAGTTGGCCGCCTGGAGCTGGCCAAATTAATTACATGTCAGCGCGCATGAGCCGAAACAGTTGACGCCAATCAATTTGGCAATGGACTTGGCCGACAATTATGGGGAAATACGATAGGAGAGAAATTTCGGAAACCTAAAGATATGGGTATTACTGGAGTGGTCAGAGGAGATATTGAAATGAGATTTTTAATTTGAATATAACTTCAAGCAATTTATTATGGCATATCTATGCATATGTGTTCCACAATTTCTAACTGCTTCAGATCGGTAAAAATCAAGTTAACTGTTTTTAAGCATTACTTGACAAGATCTGAAAACGATCTGCTCAAGACTATAGCTGGGTATATTTCAATAATACAAATTCACGAAGGGGTTAAATTTGGAGAAAAGATAAAGATAATTTCTTTTTTTTTGAGATTTATTTCTTCATCTGAATTTCTTTCTTTCGAGATTTATCTCTAGATGTGTCTGTCTACTGTACATATCTCTCCCTCTCTCTATAAATATATCTCTATCTTTACCCGAAATTAATCTCTCTCTTTCTCTTTCTCTCTCTCTCTTTCTCTCTCTCTCTCTCTCTATTCCTATCATTCTCTCTCGAGATTTCAAATTTCTTACGAGATTTTCTTTCTTTACTTGTCGCAATTTCTATTTCACTCTCTCTCTCTCTCTCTCTCTCTCTCTGGCTGTCACTCTCTCTGTGTCACTTTCTCTCCCTCTCCACCTGTCGCTCTCTCTTTCTCTTTCTCTCTCTCCCTCTCTCTCTCTCTCTCTCTCTCTCTCTCTCTCTCTCTCTCTCTCACTGTCTCTATTCCTATCATTCTCTGGAGTTTTAAAATTTGTCGCAATTTCTATTTCACTCTCCCCCTGTCTCTCTCTTTCTCACTCTAATCCTATCATTCTCTCTCGAATTTATCTCATCTCCAGAATTTCCTCCACCTTAATCTTAACCTTTCTTATTTCTCCATCTCTTTGTCTCGATTTCCATCATTCTTTCTCGAAACTGATCTTTTCTGGGTTGATCTTTTCTAACTAAATCTCTCTTTCTCTTTCTCTTTCTTCCTCCCTCTTCTCATCCCTTTTAATGGCTCTCTTTCTTTCTCTTTCTTTAATTTTCTCAATTTTTCCTTTGATGTCTCTATTCATAGTCCTTTCCTTGTTTATGTTTATCTTTTTTTATACGCAATTTATATATCTGTCCCAATTTCTCTCTCTCTCTCTCTCTCTCTCTCTCTCTCTCTCTGTTTCGTTTCGGCGTTCCTTTCCATACTTAATCAATCACCAAAAGTCTACAAAATTTATTGACTTCTCTTCGTTAGCAATTCGACTAGCTGATATATGTTTTTTATCTCTTGCGTGGGCTGCCAATTGAATGCGTCACGTGCTGGCCACCAGAACAACAACAACAACAACAACAACAACAACAACAACAACAACAACAACAACAACAACAACAACAACAGCAGTCGCAGTCGCAGCAACGTCAATTGCTGCGCATAGCACTTACAACGTTTACCGGTTTAAAGCACAGCTGATCGTTGAGCCGCTTCATTCATGAAGCTTCAATTATTGCCTGACTGCGCTCGCTCTCTCCCGCTCTCCCTCACAGTGCTTGTTGCCATTGCGCTCTCTCGCAGCTTAACGCCGCTCTTCATTATTGCTTCGACTCGGCTCGCTCTCTCCCACTCTCTCGGCTGTTACAGCGCTTTAAAAGTGTTTGACGGCGCCTGCGCGCAGCTCAGACAGTTGACGGCGTTCGCAGCGAGCGCTTGGCCAATCGTCGCGTTTCTCACTCGACTATTTGTTTTTTTTTTTTCGCTTGACTCTCTCGATTGCTGGGTTTGTTGTGTTTGCCGTTATCCCGAAAAAGAAAACAAAATGCAAATGCGTGCAGGAGTGCCTGTGTGTGTGCGTGTGTGTGTGTGTGAGTGTGTGTTTGCTGTTGGCACGGAAGTGTTGAGCCACCTTCGGACGCGCGAAATCTGGCCACATCCTGCAATTACGCGCGTTTTTGCCGCGTTTCGTGCGCGTTTTCTACTGTGTTGTGGACATAAACATTAAATTACTTTGTGTTTACTTTAAATTATTTCCATACACACTATTTTTTTTTTTTTTTTTTTTTTTTTGCCAATGTATTTTTTTTTTTTTTTCGAGTGTTGATTGGGCGGCATTTCCGCATTAAGCAAAACTGTAAAGTGCTTCAGCTAAACAAAAGAAAAACGAAAACGAAAATTGAGTAACATAATTGATACAACAACAATAGCAACAAGTGCCATAAAATTATTAATAAAATGCAAATTAATAACGATACTTGAGAAATACACTTAAGAAAATAACAATAAAAAATATAAATTGTGAGCAATTTGTTTGCTCTCTCTCCCTCTCGCTCTCTCTCTCTCTCGCTTCTCGCTGTGTGTTCCGCGCTAATAGTTTCCTGTTTATAAAAAATAGAAATATACTTAAAAAAAAAAAAAGAGAAAAATAACTGTGCATAGTGTTGCAAGCTTTGTTGGCGTTGTGGCAAGTGGCAGTTGCAGCAACGTCAACAGCATAAAAATCAGCAACAGCTGTTGTTGTTGTTGTTGTTAAGGCCTGCTGCTAAAACACGCTTAACAAAATACTTTTTACTTTTATGGCCAGCAACTGGCAGCAGCAACAACAACTGGCAACAACAACTGGCAACAGGAGTGCGTGACCCCAACACACAATTCACTTGCCACTGCTGTGCATGTGTGTGTGTGTGAGTTGCCTGCTTCTCAGCCAGCAAAAATTTCACTTTGCTGCTAAAGTTGTTGTTGTTGTTGTTGTTGTTGCTGCTGCTGCTGCCGCTGCCGTTGTCTCCTTAGCCTGACTATCAACTTATTTTATTTTTTATTGTTTTTTATTTTTTTTATTTTTGCCTTTTTCTGCTGTTCAATATGAAAGTGAAATGCAGCTGCTGCAGCAATCAACAGGTCAATAGCAAATTAAATAAACACATACATAGCTAAACGATAAACGAAAAGCGATTTCAATCAACAACAACAACAACAACAACAATTGTTGCCCACTATCAATATCGACAATTTGAAGAAAACAAACGAGCGCTAAACACGAAATATGTTGAAGGGACATCAAATGCTGAAGCTAATGCTGATGCTGGGCTGCTGCTCATTGGCCATGGCCAAGCCGCCGGCTGCCGCTGCAGCCAAGCAGGAAGCCAGCAGCCAGCCAAAAGGTAAGTTCATCATCTATACATATGTATATTGTTATTGTTTCTCTCTGACCCAACTTAATTAGCGGGCGACAGCGAAAGTGACACCTCGATCAAGAGTCGACCTGGCCGCGGCCTTTCGCTTTGAGAATTGTGGTGCATAAAGTCATCAACGGCAAAAACAACAGCGAAACGAGCCATAGCATTAGCTTGAACCGGTTGCAGGGTGAGCGAAAGAGACAGAAAGAGAGGCACGAGACCGAGCGAACGGGGGGCAGCTGATGGCTTTGATTTGTGGCATCGCTTTCACTTTGGCAGCTGCTGCTGCTGCTGTTGCCACCACTCTCGTTGCCATGTCTCTTTTGTAGCTTGTTATGGGCGTCGCGTGGGCGTGGCAAGCCTCAAATTTTTGCCCCGCTTCATAATGATTTCGGCCAAGAGCAAGCCAGCTCAGCTCAGTTCAAGTCACCTCAGCTCAGCTTTACAGTTGTAATTGAATCGCATATCGTTGCACACCGAACTTGAACACACAATTAAAACGAAAAGAAAAAAGAAAATACAAAAAAAAAATCGATGCAAGAAAAGATAGAGAAGGAAATGAGAGAAAAGGAACGGAACTAACAGCTACGCAAAATCCCTGCAAAATTAATCACAGTCAACACAGTTCTATGTAATTGAAAATTTATGTCTGTTGAATATATGTATGTCAGATAAATATATAACAAGATTATGTAAAATACATATATATTTGTCAGCTTATTTCATGGCTATCAAGCAGGTCGCATGGACTTGGAAGTATTTTCGTGAAAAACATTCTAAAATTGTAAATTTATATAGAAATTTGAATATTCACGAGTTACTTGAGTAAATGTTTACATACATATATGTATATAGTCAGTCATATCAAGTCTATATGGTGGAAATTGTATATTGCCTTCTCTCTGTCTCCATCTTTCTTTTGGCATTCTTCCATTTTATTTCTCTCTATGGCTTACGCCTCTTATCGAATGCCACTCTCTTGCGTTTTGTCCCTTTTCTCTCTCTCACTGTCTCTCTTTTCTAAATATTGTTCCCTCTCTCTTATTCATTTTTCTCGCTGTCTCTTTCTCTCCATAGTTCTCCATTTCTCACTCTACCTTTCTCTCTCACATCATATTTCATATATATATATATATCTCACCCACTTTCTATGTCTCCTAATCTCTCCCCTCTCAATCTCACCCAGTCTCTTCTTTATTTCACTTACTCTATCTCTCTTTATTTCCGACTTTTCGTTTCTTTATATTCCTTTGTCTCTAAACTTCAATATCTCTTTCATCTCTCTTTTATCTCACTATTTCATTTGCAAAGCTTACGTAGTTCAATTTTTTTAAACCTTATTTCTCTTACCCTCTTTCTCTCCCTCCCTATCTATCACATTTTATATCTCTCTGATATATCCATACATTTTTCACAACCATTCCAATTAGCTCACTATATCGTATGTCAAAACTTTATTTAATTACTATATCAAATTGTTGCCACACAAAAAAAAATCTGTATTTTTTGCTTGAAATGCTCATAAATCTTGGCATTTATGAGTTTTTATCATTCTTGAAATCTCTCAATTAATCAAAAATAGCTCGATCATATAAAAAATGTGTTAATAATTGAGTATATCTATAGAATGTTCGTCAGCCTAGTTACAGAAGTAGCTTTTATTTTTCTTCAATTAAAAACTTTAACTTAATATATTAAAGACTATATTTTAAATACCATATATAATATATAATACATGAAGTGTTTTCTATAGTATATTCATTATTCATTGTATTTTAATTACTATCTTGAATACTAACAGAGAACATATAAGACATGTAGAACATATAGTTGGAAGCAAGAACTCAAGATCTTTACGTGCTTCATTATAAATTCTAATTCCACTCTGTCCGAGTAAACTTCCTCAACGAGGAATATATTTGCAGTAGACTCGAAATATTTTGGACTTATTGATAAGTCATAGTGATATCCCGTTTCTTCTCTTTAAATTCCGCTCTCTCCCTCTCTCTAATTTGTACTAAGCTCTTCAATTAAATACTTTACGCCCCTCCCACACACGAACGATAATTGATCATAAAAGCTGATCAATACCCCAACTACTTTGCAAACATCGAAGACAGCCCTGCCACGCCTGCCATGTTAAGACGTCCATCGACGCCCAGTTTGCCGCCCCATTGCCGGCTGCCGGGTGTCTTCCCGACTTGCCAATTTGTCGGTTAAGTAACGAAAAGCAGGCAACAGAAAGAAATGAGCGAAAGAAACGGGCAGCTAATTAATCAGAGCTCACCAGGCAACAAAAGACACACGCAGACATCGTATACAAATGTCTACACATGTAACACTCTAATGCGATCCACAAACATTTTCCCAGATGCTGGAGCTTACGACATCGCCAACAACAACAACAGCAACGGCAGGAGCAACAACAACAGCAGCAGCAGCAACAATAACTTTTTGGTGCCCATCTCTGGCCAAACCGGGTATCTTCGTTTGTCTCATCTGCCTCGTGCACTTGCTTCCGTGTTTTTGTTGTTGTTGTTGTTGTTGTTGCTATTATTGTTGTTGCTGCTTGCTGATGTTGCAGTTAGCCAAGTTAATTTCTTTTGTTTATCAGCCAGCAGCAGCAGCCGCAACTGCCTCACTTCTCACATGAAGAGCTTCCCCCTCTTGACTCTGTGTCATTATGTCATGCGGTCGACAGAGCTGTCTTCAGTCCCAGTTGCCCATTTGCCCCTTTGCTGATGGGCGCAGCTCATACACACACACACATATATATTTATATACATGTACTTTATGGCCTGGCTTGTCCATTGTTCCGAGCTGCCTACAGTCGGCAGCACAATTTTCCTTTCTTCACATTTTCCCTCAGTTTTTCATTGCAAAAAAAAATAAATAAATAAATAAATAAAAGTAAAAATAATAATAAAATACAATGTATATTAATGCTCACATAAATTCAGTGGCATTATTTATGAGCAAGTCAGAGTGGGCGAGCGAAGGGCGTGCCCAACTAGCAGATACCCTGTAAAATACAAATAGAATAAAAGTTGTATGAAAATGTTGAGAAAAATTTAGCCAAGGGCGCATCAGTTATATATTTATTTTATTTTATTTTTTATTTTTTTTTGTGAAACTTGAACCAATTTAAATGAAAAAATATTAATAATTAAATTGATTAAATTAATATTATTATTTATTTTTTTTTGTGAAACTTGAACCAATTTTAATTTTTAAAAATATTAATAATTAAAGTGATTAAATTAATATTTATAAAAATTAGTAAATAAAAATAATTGAATAATCATTTATAAAAAAATTATATTATAAAAATATATATATATAAATGTATAATCTAAATTCTGTAATATTCTACTTTTTCAAATAATATTTGCAGACTTTAATCCTATTTAATTCATGTGCTGTATGAAAAGTAATAAATAATAATTATTATAATAGCATACATTTAATAGCATAGATATTTTTTTTATTCATTTGATCTCATATAGCTGCGCCCGACACTCGAAAGGTGTGAAAAGTTATTGCTATAAAAAAATATAAATTATATATAATTATGAAAATATATATATAATTTATGTAAGATCACGCTCTCAGACTCAACGTTATTAAAGCAACAATTTTTGCTCTCGCTTTTTTTTTTGAATAAATATTTCAAATGTTTGACATTTTAATTGAGACACTCAATGAATAAAACATACAAACTTGCAATTATATTCACATACTTACTTATAACATATATATAAATATATATATATACATTTATGTATGCATATATGTATAATCTACTTTTCTTGATGAGCTTGTCAAGAGACGCCCCCAATTCGTAGCGGTAAAATTGTAAGCAAACAATTGCCATTCATTTGCACAATGAATGAAGCTGAATGAGTGCATGAAATAATACGCATATGAATCGAACGAAATATGTATATACATATACATATGTATATGTATATATGTAGGTATAACCTGTGTATAATAAAACTCATAACGATCTCAATTGCTGTTTGCCTCAAAGACGTGTTGCATGCCATGTGAAGATCTGCCTTTGGCTTCTATTATATGGATGGTGCACCGTTAGTTTCATATGCTTGAACGGTATTAGTATTCGTAATACTCATACGAATATCGTTTCATTTCTTTGCGGTTTCCAAGCCGTGGCTGGAAACGGGGTCTTGCGACTTTCAATTGGGCTAAGCTACTACAAGCAGTTCACTTAATTATTTCATTATGTTCAGCTCATTATGACCTTATGCCAATTGACTTTCCCAATTGTCGGTTTATCGAATGAAGTGGTGCAGTTATGTGAGCATAACTGTGTAGAGCAGTGTACATATGTATTTCTAACTGCAGTATTAATATATGTATATAGCACATTGATATATGAGGCCTATCTAAATATATATACAGTGAGTAACATTAATATTCGATTTTTTTTTTTTTTATTTTAATGCTAACAAAGATTATAATTAACCAGGAAAACAGTTGAAAAATAAAGAACCCGAATATTAATGTTACTCGGTGTATATAAAATATAATTTTGGTAATTTATTTGAAATAATTTATTATTAATATTTAATATATCAAATCTCACACTAGAGCTAGAAAGTATTCAAAATTCAGAGGAATTCATATTGCCCTCATCAAAGAATCTGTAGACCATATCAGATATATATACGTTCATGTCCTTATAACGAAAATTCTTATATCACTATATAGATATATATATATATTTTTATGAATAAGGACCCAACTTTCGCTGCAAAACCAATATGCTCCATGCACTCAAATAAGCAAGTATAACAATTATGAACGCAAGTACTTGGAATATTTGAAACATTTTAAAAGCCAATTTACTTAATTTTATGAATAAGGCTTCTATTTTATGACATTATTATTATTATTACTTTTATTGATATTCATATTTTGTATTTCATTTTAATTACTGTAATAAAAGTTTTGTGTAATGCAATAAAAATATTGGCTTTGTTGGCCATAAACGTTTTGAACTTTAGCCAAAATATGGAAAGGCGAAGTGTGTGTGTGTGTGTGTAGAGCATAGAAAGAGCTAAGCTTTGTGATTTGGAACAAAGCGTAATTTCGTTAATTGTTGTTATTGTTGCTTGTTGTTGTCATTGTCATTGTGTGCTGTTGTTGTTGTTGTTGTTTAATGCACTTTAACGGCTTTTAAAAATTTTAAATGCTGAGTTTTAACCTTTAAACGGCAACTGACTGACTGCTTGACTGCTTGACTGCCTGACCGTAATTACACAGTTTTATGTGAGAGCTGATTTTATTAAAGGTTTCGTTATTCCAAATGCCAAAACGCATTTTGGGGCAATTGAGAAATTGAAACCGAAACCGAAACCCAAAGCCAAAGCCGATTGCGATTGAAGTTAAGGTTGAAATTGAAATGAAAAGAAAAGCCGCGACCATCGATTCATCGATCATTGATCTAAAGCAATTGGAATTGGGCAATTGGAGTCGCAAGATAAATCGTGTCGCCAAACAGTAGCGACAGCTCCAAAAATCATTTCTCAGCCCCAGAGATAGAGATGGCGAGTGAGAGAGGGGGAGCGAGTAGCAGAGTGAGAGTGAGAGCGAGAGAGTGCTTATGCAAATGAGTAGATCTATAAAACGCATCGTCGCCCATAACAAAAGACTTTTTCTTACATAAGCTGGCGGCAGAAATGCATAATTAGCTAATTAAAATCGGCAAATCGATTTTGATCCACATTTGAGATTTTATTGTTTTCCATTGAGGGAGGCGAAAGTAAAAAAAAAAAAAAAGAGTACGAAAATCCAAAACTAAATTAATCAAAATCAAAGCGCGGCACATTTGAAATTTCGTCTGTAAAATAAATGAAAAAGTTTTTTTTTTTTTTCTTTTTTTGTCTCTCTCATTCAGTTAGTTTTGTTTTGTTATTGTTATTGTTATCTACTTTTCTCTTTTGTTTTGTTTTGCTTTCGGAACATTAAAATAAATTAACGAAAATGTGCGACATGCTGTGCAGAGTTGAGCAAAGCCAAAAGCTAATCGTGTGTACAAATGTGTTAAATACCCTAACCAAAAGGTCGCCCCAACGCTTTGTACTTGCTTAAATGGAGAAGAATGTGGCAAAGAGTTGATGGATAATTAACCGAAACTCTGTAAGCTATTGTTTAATTGAGAGATTGTCTGCGCTTGAGGAACTAGAATTTGGGTCTGGGCTTTGCATAGGACAGATAAATGCATTTTTTGTGTATATTCTCTAGCTCTAGGCCGATGTTTTACCTAATCTACTAAGATGCTTTAAACGAATTTCCGCCCCAAAGTTGGACAAAAATTTCTATTTCTTTTCTTCCAATGAAAAAAAAAAAACTATTTTGATTTTAATTTTATAAATAATTTTATTTATTTCATAAATGATGATTCTCTCGATGATTAGCTAGATTATTGACTAAATGATTGATTATATGATTGACTAGATGACTAATTGGAAGGTTAGTTGAATGATTGAATGACTGTCTGATTTACTGATTCATAGACTGATGGATTGACTGACTGGTTGACTCACATACTGACGGATGGATTGACTGCCTGATTAATTGACTGCTTGATCGGCTGACTAACTGATGGACTACGCATGGATTGACTAGGCAATCAGGCTATCAACGACTTGATTGACTGCCTAATTGATTGAGTGATTCATTGACTGACTAGCTGATTGACTAGCTGATGGGCTGACTGATTGACTGAGTCAACCCACTCATTGGCGGATGGATTGACTGCCTATTCAACTGCCTGATGGATTGACTGCTTGATTGACTGACTAACTGATGAATCACCGATGGATTGACTGCCTAAGTGATTGAGTGCTTGATTTAACTGACCAGCTGATTGACTAACTGATGTACTGACTGATGGGCTGACTGGTTGACTCACTTATTGACGAAATGATTGACTAATTGATTGATAGACCGATTGGTGGACTGACTGATTAAATTATTGACTAACTAATTGTCTATAAGATTTGGAGATTCTTAGACTGATTTTCTGATGGTTGACTGACTGACTCAATATTGTCTAACTGTTTGACTGCATGATATGCAGATTAGACTGACTGACTGATTGAAGGATTGGCTGGATCATTGTAAGGTAATAGATATATTTACAGACTGATTGGCTGGACAGGAGTGACTGACAGCCTTGAATGAATTACTGACTTACATATACATATACATGTTAATTGACTGTTGTATTGGTTAAGTGACTATCTAAATGGGTGATTGAGCAACTGCATGACTGATTGACTGATCAATTTTCTAGTTACTTGATTGACTCTCTAAATCTTCCTATGTTTCATTTAAAGTCAACACATTTATAGCTTGACTAAGCAATTGATCGATGTAACTCCTGATTGGGGATAAATTACCAAGATGCTAGTATCAAAAGCTCTGTCTAACTAAACTAGTTAGTGCATTTAAATGTCGTCTAATGAATTGTTGTCAGTTTTGTCGCTGATTTTTCGGTAACATTTGATTAATTACGCTTTGTGTAGCCTTAGCCAAAGCATTTTCGACTGTTATTTACGGTTGTTGTGAGTGTCCGTGTCTTTCTGTGTGTATGTGTGTGTGTTTGCAATTTGTTATACAAATCGAAATGTGGCAATAGCCAAATTGAAGCCAAATGATGTCTTCATTTCGCTCTCGCAGTGAAAATAACGTAATTGCTTGCTGTGCAGGGCCCGTTGGCCATTTGGACACGCACCGTTGGCCATTGCAATCAATCACAAAGTTCCATTTTCTATTTGCCACACAAATGGAGACTGCGAGAGAGAGAGAGAGAGAGAGAGAGAGAGGGGGGCGAGATAGAGATAGGAGTCATGGTATTGGACAGCAGCATGCAAATTGCGTTATGATCATAATGATCAGTTAGGTCATGTTGTAATCCCAAAAATCAATCAGCCAGCAGTTTAAAGCTGACGAAAAGATGAGCCAGCCATTAGGCAAGACAACAACAAACAAGCAACCGACAACCGACAACTATCGATATATCTCACTGTGAGTGTCTCTGTGTCTGTGTGTGTGTGTGTGTTTGCATTGCCGCATAATTGTGATTGGGGTTTTGCCACTTCAGGCTAGCTGCTTCCAAGTAATTCATGCCATCGATGGTACTCCACACTGCTTACAATGTGTCCAAGCTGTACAATAACATTATTATTAGATGTACCTTGCCCAATTGTGAGCTAAATGAGATTCACAATTGTCTCGTAACACACTTTCTATGGCAAACACTCAGCCTGCCTTTTATATCAATGAAATAGAGAGTGGGAGTGTGAGGGAGAGAGAGCGAGGGAGAGAGAGAGAGAGAGAGCGCTCGCTCTTACAGCTCTATCAAAAACTGCTTCTAAACTATTTACATATGCATATTAGAGATCTTTGTGTAAACACATTCGAAATTTCCATAAGTCGATTGATCTTTTGAAATCCGAAAGAAATTATAGATGCATAAGAGCAAAATAAATACGAGTAGAAGTCTGAAAGGCTAAGCTCTGGCTGCGAGAGTACAAAAATACACTTTGTTGACTCGGCTAAAAGTTAGCGACGTCATACAAGACTAAAATAATGATATATAAGATTAGCTGTCAGTATTTTAGCTTAATCTGGGGTAACCCGCAGACTGCAAGGCAACGATTGCAGCCAGATCCGCGCAGCAATGCTGCGAGTGTTTCGAAAGCAGCCTAGCCAAAGCTGAGCTGGTTCGTGGAATAAAAGGCAACTGATTTGGTCACTGGAACAATGACAGATCCAAACAGCAATGATCAGAGTCTTACGCGCCTGTCTTAAGTGGAAATTTAAAGTAAAGTTCCCATAGGGAAATGAGCTTGGGCTCTAGAAAATATTGAAACGGTATGAGAGCTAAGCACTAGTCAGTCATTCTCAGATTTTCCTAGCTTCATTCGTCTCAGAGTTTACTCAAACTGTGCTGAACAGAACGAAAAAAGAGAATTGGAGTAAGGAGTAGATGCAACTATAGCTACAGCACAGCATACATATTACAATTCCAGTCATAGTCAGGCTTGCCTAGCTTCAGTAGTCTCAGAGCTCTGCCCCAGCCTCGCTAACTGCTGACTCCCGTTTCACAAAGCTGTTGCAACTGCAAGCAGCAGCAGCAGCAGCAACAAAGCGGAACAGAAGCCAACAACACAACACAACATAAAAGTTAACAAAATGTCTGCCTGGCGAATCGTTGGCCGAGTTCACAACTGTGATTTGCATATTTATGGAGCTGCAGCCCGCTCGCATATTCCCATGTCTGTGAGTTCGTGTTGTGCATTTGGCGACAGTTCGCTAACCTTCACCTTGTTGCCCAAAAAGAGACCAGCAGCAATAGCAGCAGCAGCAGCAGCAGCAGCAGCAACAACAAACTGTAAAACCGTTTGTTGGCGTTTTTTGGCACTCGCATGCGCTGCGGACCCAGTTCCAGGCTAACTGTTTGTCTGTCTGTCTGTCTGCCGGCCCCGCTGGCTGCTGTCCGCAGTTGGGCCAAGACCTGGCCTGGAAACGTGTTTGGGGGCCGTCGCCGCTGACTCAGCCGAAAAACGTAGTTGCCCATGGAGCCAGCCGTGTGTCAAAGCGCGTTTCAGGCGACATTTAATTGCATGCGGTGTGCATATAAATAGCTAGATATATATACATATATATATATACATATACATAGTTACTCGTATACATATCTCTATTTATATATTTGGCAAATATCACGCATACGCCAAGTGGGCGGCGTGCAGCTTATTAGCCATTTTTAGCCGCATAATAACTGTATTGTGTTTCTTTTTTTCTTTGTATGCTTATTACGGCCCATTTCACTTGCCCCATTGTCGATTGGATTTTGTTTTTGATTTTTTGGGGGGAAACGCGACTGCCCCACATTTTGCCCTTGTGTAAATATTTTGAAAGGAATCTGCGATATTCGATCGGCAAAAATTATTGTAGCTGCCGCCGCCCCAAACAAAAGCCACATCGTTAATCAAAAAAAATTTGTTTTCTTTGAAATTTTATTTATTATTTCTTTAGGCATTTTTTGCTTTTATTTGTGCAATTATTTGGAATTTAAGTACGGGTATTATAATGTACTTTTGATTTGATTTATATCCATTTCTTTAATTTTCATAATTATACGCCATTGTCTCCTTTCATTATTATGTGGAATCGAATGAATTGCCAGAGATCGTTTTCAGCGCTTGCTTGAAATAAATAAATCATAAAATTGCCTAAAAGTCGATTCATATTTAGGGAACTGAGCCAAGCTGAATATAGACAGATGGGGATGTAGATAGACAATAATATTGAATGAAAGCCAAAGGAGCAACTTTTTTGATATACATTATATTCATACTCTCCGAAAACCACGAGAAATTATATTAGGCTTGAGTTGCAATAATTTATGCTTAAATAGCAAAGCCTATTGAGCAGTCGATTAACTAAATGTTATCGATAGCTAAAATATCTGCTAAATTATAATTATTTAAAATAGACTCACTTATGCTGGGGCAGCTATTCATATGATATGTGACTGAGCTCAAAGCAAAGTTTATTGAATTAATTTTTGTTTTACTTAGGCAATTCGACCCAAGTATAAATATATGTATATACAGTGGACTCACGTTGTTTCAAAGCTGATATATTTCCTCTCTTTCCTCTCATTAATTCAAAGCTATCACGAATCTCTTTAATATTTCCAACACTTAATATTTAAAGCATTCGATAATTCGTAATATTTTGAGAGAGTCGACTGTACCATTTGTATATCTAATTATCTGATATCTGCTTTATATGCATCAAGGATCTACATATATTCAACTTAGCAAAACAATCGTAGACTTTAAAAGTTTTTTTTTTTTTTAAAGTATTTAACAATGATGCATCGCAGTAGCGGCTGCATTGTGATTGCGCCCATGACGCCTACACCGCCCCTCCCCCCTCCCCCACTCACCCACGCTGATTGGCCGACTGACTGACAGACGGTACTTGCTCAAACGTGGCACGTTGCACTTCACATATGTATTTAGTGTATGTCTATATAGTATATACTCGCCTCAGAAATCTATCTTCATGGCACAACTGAGTCAGCGCCCAGCGAAGCGAGCAGCAAAAGTCGAATCCATGACTGCACAATGATTATTGAGGCATACACACACACACACACACACACACACACACACACACACACCAAAACACACATACTTAGAAAACCACGGACAGATGGCAGACGAATGGAGGCAGATTGAGATAGTCAGTCAGACGGTGCATGGAGAACAAAGTATGGAAACGCGAAAAACCTCAATAACAAAACGCAACTAACTAGCGCGTCCTTGGCCAGTCAACATTATATATAATTATTTCTTTTAATTTTTGCGCCGTGTCTGCCACACGATGACGATATAAATAAATACTGAAAAAAATATATGTATATATATACATATATATAGTAAATAACATATAGGGGTATTAAAGAGCATATGCGAAAAGCTTGCTCCCCTTCCCAGCGCACCGCCGCCGCCCACACACACCCCCCCGCTTGGCCGCCCACTCAACTTGAATTCACGACAAAGACAAAGGCGCAACTTTAATTAGACATAACGATGAGAAAAAAAATTATATACATATATAAAGTAATAATAAAGAGATATATAGATATATATGTATGTATACAGCTTAAGAATTATTACGTTATGAAAACTTTGGCAATTATTATGAGCAGCTCTTTATAAGAAGCAACATTGTATACACTCGCTAAGGAGCCGTAGACTTTTGTGACTGACTGTGTAAGGCTGGAGCTATATATATATAATATTTTAATTTGTATTTTTATTTAGCTTACATAATTTTTTAGGAACGAAGTTAGCAGTTCTACATTTGAGTTCCCGTTAATTCCAGAAATTTGGGTATTGCTAGTTTACCTAATGAATTTACTCCATCTCTCCAAGGAAATGTTGGTGAATTTCTACGACTCGCCCGCAACTTTTCCTCCTCTCAATCAGGAGCTATGTCGAATAGAACAAAAATACAAATTTCAGATTTTTATTGATTTCATATTGCTATCAAATTTTATTTATTAAATTTTGATTCAAGCACACCTTCTACATATAGAGATATAAGAGCATAGCATCTTCGACTACCTAGAGTCAGATTTATATTCTTGATTTGTTTGTCTGCTGTAACAGATTACACAGGTTCTTGTTGTTGTTGTTGTTGTTTTCTAACGATGTGCCTCAATATTACAAGCTAGCAAGTCTAGTCATGTCTGCTCCGACCCACTGTCATTATGTCTATTTTCAGTCATGTTCATGACTTTTCCCATGGAAGAGACCTGAGGGTCATATGCGTGCATAGTCAAGCAACAACAACAACAACAACAACAACAACAACAACAACAACAACAACAACAACAACAACAGCAACAGCATTAGCAACAACAACCGGAGCAGCAAAGCGACGACAGCCACACATTTTATGTCATGCAACAGCTAGAGCACTCATAAATAATACTCAAAAGAGCCATTTAAATGCTATTATTGCAAAAAAAAAAAAAAAAAAAAAAAAAAAGTGGATAGACAAAAGCAACAATAAATAAAACAACTAAGTGAGACACAATCGAAATGGCGGTAAATGTTGCTGTGTCGTCTGTCTATCTGTCCGTCCGTCCGTTTGTCTAGCTGTCATTTATTTATATTTATAATATCATTTATTATGGCTTCAGTTGAAAAAGTCAATTCCTAATGCTAAATACACAATCGCACAATTCTCCAAAGCTGTGAAATGGGAAAGCAACTTTGTGATTTATGGCATTTAATACTATTCAACTATTCAAATATGTACAAAGCAATGTGGTTGATAGAATGCATACAATGGGCGCTACATAGAGCATAGTTCGATTTATTTACCAGCGACTAAAATGAACCTAATAACACTTTCAGCTATGCTGAAAGAAAAACTAAAAACTGTTGAGCCTTTTCAGGCTAACTCAGGATTATATATTTTCTATGAGACTAAAGTTATTGTTCTACAATTTGTTGCTATTCGACATTTTTCTATGGCTCTCGAAATAACTTTCTAAGACATCCAATAATTTTTTAATGATTAAAAAAGAAGGTTGAGAAAAATGTTTATTATGATAAATTGATTTTTAAAAATAATATAATAAATGAATTCAAATATTTTCAATAATAATGCATTTAAAAATTCTGCATAAATTTTTGATCGTCGGGTATTAGGGATTTTTATAAGTTGATCAATTGTCAATAATTTCATTTACATTTTGGTGTTTTTTTTTTTTTTTTTTTTTTTTTTTTGTTATATATATATTTTTAAAGTATTTAATTATAAACATTTTTATATATTTTTTTATATTTGTTAAATATATTTAAAGATCTAGAATCAACACTAGTTTTTTTCTATTTATTGAGTTCTTTTCTTGACAGCGAAATACACTTGGTATTTAATGATATATGTGAGCTTTTATATTACTAAATACTTAGAATCAATTATGTAGATCTAAACTCTCTCGCATCCGCATATGAACTGAAGCATCTATGCTCGATTGTTTCAGTTCTTCCCTAAAATGTCCGACTGCAAAGTCCTTTCTTAGGTATTAGTTATTCTTAAGTTTTATTAACTTATATATTTATTTATTTCTGTTTTCGGATTTCACTGCTTGCCGAATTTAAGCAAACATTTAAAAATGAATATGGTTGCATAAGACTGCTGATTTATTTATTTACTATTATATGCATCTAATGTATTTAAATTTTTGCATTAAAACAATGCAACTGAGGCTGCATTAAAAACAGATGAAAAGAACAAAAATCATGTACAACTTTATTTATTTATGTATATTATATTAAATGTAAATGAAATGAATATATAAATACCAATAAGAGCATGCTCTGATTCCTGTAGCATATCTCATGCTAAGCAGCTTGAGCTTTGTTGTCGAAGTTAGTGAACTTGACACCTAAGCAGCAGTTCTTTTAAAATCGATTCAATATATACATATGTACATGTTTATAAATATATATGTATATATACCCATGGCATATCCATATCCAATGTTGACAGAGCAGCAGCAAAAAGTTAGGCACTTGATATTTGAAGCAGAGTTTGGCTTTGCATTGGGGCCGCCGTTTGACATTGAGGCGCTTGCAACAAGAGCTCGCTGCAGCAGTGGCAGAGGCAGCAGAGGCAGCAGTGCCAGCATTGGCAGCATTGGCGATTGTGCATCGGCCTGATGGCATATTACTTATATACAGATACATGAAATGTGCATAGGGGCTGAGCACCAGGCGCCCGAGCATGCAAGATGAGCTGCAGCCGAAGAACAAGAAAAACATAAACGAAAATAAAAGAAAAAAAAAAAAAAAAAAACATAAGCGAGGCAATTTTCAATAAACTGTTTAAGGTCAGAATAATGCACATTAAACGATTGTTGTTTATTGGCAAATGTCATGTTCAATTAGTCGCCAGCGCGACTTTGGCTCCAACGCCAAACGGCGGCCAATGTCACCTGACGCCGTGCCAGAGACGCTCGTGTGGCAAATGGCGCAGCTAAACGTGGCATGCAACGCGTCGCTGTCAGAGCGAATTATGTTAACAAATTGAGTTATGGTTATGGTTATGGATGATGGCGCATTTATGTATGTGTGTCTGTGTGTGTGTGTGTTTGTGTGTTTAACAGGTGCAGGCCGAAGTCAAAGCCACAAATTGCCAGCTAAGCAACAATTAAGCCATGGCCAGACCAGCCAGCCCCTGGCCCATTACAGCAAACAAACCATTGTAAATCATTAAGAAACATAACAACACCAACACCAACACACACACACACACACACACAAGTGACGGAAATGGAAGTGGTAATGGTAATGGATATTCAGCATTTGACCACAGCGCTACAAATCTCCAGTTGCTCATCTCTAATTACAAACCGAAGCTCGCGGCCATTGAAATGCAGCCCGCTAATGAATTGTTTCAATGACAGTGCAAAGAGACGCGCTTAGGTCACAGTCAGAGTCGCAGTCACAGTCCGGCTAATGATAACTTCAGCCTAAACGTAAACGATTTCGTAATTGTGATTGTTATCGTTATCGTTATTGGTATGATAATTAAAGTGCTTTTTATAACTCTATCAATGATTTCATAGACATAATAAATTAAGTTCTATTGCTCTGCGATCGTTTTTTGCCAAGTGATTGCAGCATAGAATTTGGGGGTGTTTATGCATTGGCCTTTAGAAGTTGTCGATCGATTGCTAACTATCGATATGCAATCAGAACAGAACTTCCATTTCTTTGAGTATAAGTCAACCAAATAAGCATTACTGATATTGCTGTTTTCATCATATATATATATTGATTATAAATACTTAATTTATAATCGATTTTTATCGATTCATATGACCTATCAAAAAGTTATCGCAATTAACATGGCTAGATAACGATTTATCTTAATAATAGAGCAGCTAGGTCTATTTAATCTATATCGATAGCGTATCATGATCATTGTGACGTTTTTGTATGTAAATCGCTTGAGGTTCTCAAATGTTTATTTCTATATAATAGTATATTTTCAGAATTTTTATTTTATTAATTTTTTCGTTAATGATATCATGAAAATATCGATAATATATCATAAGCTAACTGATGCTTTATTGCTATGTTTTCGTTATGTTATGTTCCGATTCAGCTGTCGTAATTATCTCTATAGCTATGATTAATTTTACTATAAACGTTGACTAAACGGTTCCAAGCGGTATAAAAGCTGACTTTAACATCTTAAGTAGTACGAAATCATTTATATATAATCTATAAATGATTCCATTTAGAATAAAAATTAAACTTTGCTTACCGTAGTTTTATAGTAGAGATAACAGCTTTATATGGCACTTTTATGAGTCTCTGAAAACTACTTGAGAGCGGAATTCTGTTCCATAAACAACTTCTCTTCTATTGAGATATTCTGAACAGCAAATGCTTCTATAAAATTTATTTTCTAAAGAAACCATTTCGTAAGATCATAAATTTAATGTCGTTCTGATGTTCTGATGTTCTGATTTGAGGCTTGATAAGAGTTGTAGCTGCATAAAAATCCTTAGTAAAAATGGTTTCCTATTTCACTTTATCGTCGCATGATTTTATCTCTGCATCGGTGTATTCAAAGACAATTAATGCAGTGCCAGCTCTAAGAGCCAACTCACAATTTCAGACGCTGACAAACCCCATTCAATTAAAATGAATGTTAATAAGCGTTAAAGGAAAAAAATGAAAAGAAATAAAAAAAAAAAGAGCTCAAGATACTTGCATGCAAATGCAAAACGTGTGGATGCCATAAAAGGTGCAAAGAGGCGCATGATACGACGGTTTGCGGATATATGGGTATATATGAGAGATAAATGTGCGAAGCGGAGCGGAGTATATAAATATATTTATGACTGTAGGTATTCATTAGGTGAGCAGCTCCCACCTCGATAAATCGATAAATCAATATGCGATGCAACTGTTGAGTTTTCAGTTGTTGTGTCTTTGTGTCTCTGTGTGTGTGTGTGTGTTTAGGTGTGTGTGTTTTTAATTGAGTCAGGCGAGGCGTCAAGATTTATGGGCGCAGTCTGGTCTGCCTAGTCCGTGGCCTGTACGAGTTGTACATAAAATCAAATTGCTTATGCATAAACCTCTAATCATGTTGCCTACCCGGCATTGGAATGCCAGGCACGGAACGCAAAAGAAACAGAAATTGAAATTGAAATTGAAACAGTAACCGAAACTGAAACTGAAACCTAAAACCAAAATCTATGCTAAAATTATTATAATTGTTTTGTTTGTTTTTTTTCGTGCTATCTTTTGTTTGTTTTGCATCGAGGCAAGAGACTTGGAGCACACGTCGCAGCTCATGGCTAAGATGGCTAATTGCGAGCGCATGTGTGGCAAAGTGTTTTAGAAATTAACTCCAATGCTAAGACATTAAAGCAATCGCATGTTATTGAAATCGGAGCAAACTCATTTATCACTAACACAAAACACACACACAAAATGCCAAAAGAAAAAAGAATACGAAGACAGCAAAAACACACACACACACACACACACCAGCAAAAATGAGCCGCTTCTTCAAGTAAATTGAGCTCTAACTCGAAGATGGAACAAAAACCTGGCCGAGTCGCTGGCAAAGGTCACAGCTAACTAAATCAAATCGGCTTTGGATTTTGCCAGCCATAAAAAGAAAACGTTCTAAATTATTGCTGTCATTGAGGCAAAATTATATAATTGAGCGCTGAGAGTTAAAGATCTATCAATCAATCAATCAAATCAGCTACAGCCAAATAGAACTAGCTATATGTATGTATGTATGTGTGTGCATATATATGTGAGAGATCGGCCGTCACCTGCTGGCGACAAATTAGGCTGTGATTATTGCCTCCCGCTACAGCAGCAGCAGCAGCAGCAGAAATATTTTGTGTGCAGCGCGAGTGCATATATTTATTGTTTGGCTTGTCCTTGTTTAAAGTTCGTGTCTTAAGTCTTTTGTTTGGCTGCTTGACATTTTCACAGCAACATCTCTGCCGTTGCCGTTGCCGTTGCCGTTGCAGTTGCCGCTGCCGTTGCCGTTGGTCAAGTTAAATGCCATTTTGTCGCTTTGAACTTTAAAGTTCAAGTCTAAAATGTTGAAAATTGTTGCCAATATTTGTTTTTGGGTTGGGCCAGAACTTCTGCAAGCATTTGGCTGTGAGCACATTTAAATACATACATAGATATATGGATATGTATATGTGTGTGTGTGCATAACTTCGTTCATCTTAAATCCATGTCTTGTTCTGCTTACTCCTACGAAAATCTTCCATCGAACACATTTCAATGGCAGCCCAGCCCCAGTAATTCTGATTCAACAAACTTTTTCTTAGCACACGCCTCAAACATTAATTGCATTAACATATCTACATAAGTATGTTTATAAGCCTAGACTCGATTTCAATGGGCTATGCGGAAGAAGAATTGAGTCTAAGGCCCGCAGCGCAGGCCGGTGTCAAGGTTTTGGCCACTTAAACAAAATTAGAGCGTTGCGCCTCCTGCTCCTCTGCTCCCGCCATCATCTGCTGCCCCTTGTACAATGATGAGTCAAATATGTAGCTCAGATATCATTAGGCCAATGTTTTGCTGCAGCCGCAACAAAACTAATTTTCACACACTAGAAAAATGCAATTTTAATTATGTGACAACAACAACAACAACAATTTGTTGCTTCGCTTGATTGTTTAACTGCGGCTTCGTGTGTATTTTGTTTTTATCATTAGGTTTTTTTTGTTTTTATTTTTATGTCATTTCATTTAGCTCACGGGCTGTTGTCCCAGACCATGGCATAGAAAATCAAATATAACATAATGACCCCACAATGCTATTATTGTTGTTGCAGTTGCTGTTGTTGTGGCTTTGCATTTGCTGCTGCTGCTGCTGCTGCGGCTGGCATAGAACGAATCTGAGGTAATTTATAGCATCACTCATACGCCGCGTATGGCACAGCGCAATAAACTGAACAGTGGAGTAAAACTTATATTGCCGAAGATGAACATTTTGAATACTTCAAGTAATTGAAAATATGAACACGGCTATAATAATAAACCAAAGGAAATACTGCGACTCTTTTATGCCAGCCAATTAGTCAGATTTGTTTTTATATTTTAAATTATACGGACATTATGTTTTAGCAGTTGTGCGTAAAGTTTTTACGATACAAATTATGACAAAAGTTTTTTTTTCCTATGATTGTTTAGAGATATAATGTGCATTTTTTTTATAGATACATATAAATACGAATAAATAAATATATAAATATTTTTATAATTGACTTACATAAATCATCATAAATATATTTATATATTTTTTATTACGTATTATGAAATAAATAAATAAAAATTATTGCTTTTTATTTTATATATATATATATATATATTTATTTTTTTATTTTTATTTTATTATTATTATTATTATTTTTTTTTTTTTTTTTGTATATTATAAATATTTTTTTTTTTCTTTTTAATAAATTAGTTTTCATATATTTTTGCTATAATAATTTAATATGTTTTTTTTTTTTTTTTTTTTTTTGTAAATGATATTCCATATATTTTTATTATAATAATTTATTTAATATCTATATATATTGGCAATTGCTGCCTCGGGTTTTCGGTTTTTCTACGATTTTCTAGCTTTTGTTTAATTTATAATTATTTAAAATTTACACTGTGATTGCTAAACTCGTTAAAAGATATTATTTATATTTAATTAATTTTAATTATAATATATAATTCGTTGAATTCATTATAGCATAGCGCCAAAGGAATTCAAATGGAATGCATTTGGAATATTCTCGCCCTGTCTCGCTCACTCTCCCTCTCTCTCTCCCTTTGGCGGGCGCATGCCACAATTGTAATTGGCATTTGCAGCGCATTGGTTGTATTAAAATATCTTCAAATTAACACAGCTATTGCTCAATCAACGCCCCCATAACAGCGCCCATGAATGCGATTGCAGGAATTTGGAATTTGTTGATTACAAATTCCAGAATCAATTGAAATTGCGAGCTGGAATTCAAATTGGTTGTGAATATATTTCTGCTTATCTGATATGAATTGTTGGTAGCTCTCCAAATTGTTGGCTAAGTTTTGCCCACTGTGCCACTGCTGGAGATCTGAAGGCATCTTTTCAGCAATTATTATTGACAATTACGAGTAATGTGCAACATGTGCTTGGCAAGTGGTTTGTCTTGAAATGAGATTCGTGCACACACTCGATGCACACTCTGACATTGACCGCATGCATCGCCGGCCGGCTGACTGTCAGAACTGTTTGAATCTCTGGCTATCCGTCCGGCTGACCGGCTGACCAGCTGAGTCATCGTCTTGAGTCTCGAGCTGCGGCATCATGCAACGCCGCGTCGTAAGATTCTTGAGTTTTTTCTTCATTCTTGTTTTTTTTTTTTTTTTTTTTTTTTTTTCATTTTTTCCAGCATGGAAACAAATTGCAAATGAAGTTAAATAAATGTCGTGTTGGTTAGTTGGTTGAGTTGTTGAATTGGCTGCTAGTTAGTTGCACTGCCAGCTTCAAGGTTGGGCGCCTCAATGCGGAAAACATGACAACACACAAAATGCTGAGACAAAAAAACAAAACAAAACTGTCATTAAAATGTAACATAAAAAGCCGCTAATTGCAAATGCTTAGACACACACACACACACCTTACACACACTCGCGTGTGTACGTTAATAACAAGCTCATAAATAACTGCAAGAGTCGTTGCATTGAATTGCCCATTGGCCCCCAGTGTCAAACAGGTTGCGATTGCCTCCAAGTGTAATCCAAGCCCAAAACACACGCCCGCAATTCTCGGGCGAATAGAACCAGGTCACTGCGGCAATGCTAGACCAACAGATACCCAGTTGAGTAAGATAAATACGAGACTAATGTATTGCCATGCCGATGGGTAGCTAACATAATGAAAAGAGATTCAAGTAACTATCGAAAAAGTGATCGATAGCTACATATATGAATGAAACATAACTGCATATTTATGCGATGTCTTATTGAAAATTAGCTCTACCTAAATTATGTTTAGAAAGACTTGCTTAAAACGTAAGCACGTTAATCTTGCAATATTCATTAAAGTAAATTAAGAGAAGGCTTATCGATAAATAAGTGACCAAGCCACACAGTTATCGACAGCTCACTATTACGGTCGAGTCCTAATAATTCAAAATGGCAAGAGGTTCCTTTTTTTCGATTTACACAGAAATTCAAATTATCGAGAATTATCGAGAATTATCGAGAACGATTTTTTTCAAGGGGATAGAATTTCTTCGATTTATTACAATTTTCGGGATTATCGAGACTTGACTTTATATACAAATGTACATACATCTCTAATACGTATATCGATAACTCTGCACAACTAGTTGATCGATTTCGGCCTTCATTTATCAATTATTGATCAGTATATCTAACAAGAACTCGATAATCTATTGCACTCTGGATATATCGATCGCTGCGTTGTTTTCAGCCCACGTTTAGGCCAGCATATTGATTGATTTATCGACAGCAACTAATTTTTTACTCAACTGCTCTTTGTTTGACAGTTGCATAGCTCTAGAATATCATTGAATTGAACTTTCAATTACGGAACGCTCTGACGAACCGTTAATATAAGCTTTAAGCAGCAGCATTATCTATGGCATTTAAGCTGGACCTTACACAATGCCCTCTGCAGCAGCAGCAGCCGTGCGCGAAGGTCAATGCTACAACGCGTTGCAACGCTCCAAACTTGCCCCAGGCAAAGGTCAAGCAAGCTCAACTTCAATTTAAACGGCTAGCGGCTTATTTGGCGGGTTAGTTAGTGAAAGTGAGGCTGTCTGAAGGCATTATAAAATGTATAATCTGCTCACACACACACACACACACGCACAGACACGCACTCACACGGCGAGTCGAACACGCACGCGCCGCTGTAAATGCCAGCCAAGTGCCGGAAAATTGCAGCGAGTCGCTGATGAGTTGCTCTGCTCAGTTCAGTTTTTGGGCGTTGCCAGCGGCCAGCGGCCCGTGGCCCGTGGCCCGTGGCCCGTGGTTAGCCAGTGGCTACAAGTGGCATGCATCATAATCAAGTCGTGCCATGAATTATCGTGTCTGTTTATCAAATCTTAATGTGTGGGCCGCGCCAATTTCGTACACCTTTCCAGGTATAACTAGTCGGCGTGTCGGCTATATCATTTGCTGCCACATAAACCAAAATTGCTTATGAATTGTTTTTGGCCACAAATTTTACAACTGATTGCAAAACTGGCCAAAATGCTTGTAAAAGAAATTTTATGGATTTACTTGCAAAAATATGCAAATGTATTTTTAAAGACAAGCTGAGAGACCATATATCATCTTAAAATAGAGTAGTTTATGTGAGCTGGGTCTAAGCTTAACTTCATTATGGGAGGTTTTCACACCGCATCCACAAAAAATGTAAAATTAAGGCATATGTATTTCATTGAAATCGCTATAGTCTAAATGGGCAGATATCATAACGCCTCTTCACATTTTCGAAAAAGATTAATAATCGATTAAAATGAGCTACATTTACTTGTCTGTATGCATGATATAAGCGCAGATTACTTAAGACATTTACACGTGTTTATGCAACAACTCTGAAGCGAGTCTCATATTAGCGAATCTCTTGATGTTAAAGTTGATATTGCAGTCATTGTCTCTGTCTCTCTCTCTCTCTCTTTCTCTCTATCTCCCTCTCTCTCTCTCTCTCTCTCTCTCTCTCTCTCTCTCTCTCTCTTTCTCTATCTCTGTTTATGCACATTGCTCCTTTCCCTTTCCATTATAATACCCTATACTTATAAAGAAACATATTAAAAATTTTTAAACAAAATATCTTTTTTATTATAAAAAAAATCTTTTCATTGCGTCAATTTCGTTTATCATTTTAATTTTAAAAGGAATTTACTTTCAATTACTCTAGACCTATTTTGATGGTAAACCTAATTTTACAAAATTAAATTCAATATATGTTTTCACATTAAAACTTGATTTGAATATTCTCTTTCAGCTATGCAAATAATAAAATAATTATTTATGAAGCCTTCTGCTCATTAGCTTTTGCAATTATTCACCTTGAAGTCGAATTGTTACAAACAGCAGATTAAATCATAAAACACAATTGATGAATATATTTCTCTCTCTCTCTCACTCTCTCGGTTTCTCTTACCTCTGATTCACCCACCCCACTGTCTCGCCCTCCATCTCTCTCCCTTTTAACCTCTGCCCATTATGGAATTCCCCCTTGTAGTTGGCATATGCAACGCATCATTGGTATGAAAAGACCTTTGAGATGCGTGACGTCACACACAAAAAATCAGACACAATCAACATAATTGACGCCCATTTAACGCCCACTTAACCGCGCTCGCATTACAAACGCGGCCTATTGCAACACGCAGTCTGAACAATGTGATAATTACACGGCTGACGCCCGCGCAGCTACCGTCCTCCTCCCGCCACCCGCCGCCCGCCGCCCGCCACCCGCCGCCCGCCGCCCGCCACCCGCCACACGCCTCGCTCAAGCTGTGGCCGAACAAAGCCAGATAATCAGCGAATTGTGAATTTCAATTGAAGAAGAAGTGTCATGTTTAAAATACAATGTAAAATCACCGACAACAATCGCAATGTGCAATTTTCATGTTGTTGTTGTTGTTGCTGTTGTATCAAAATGACTAAACACATGTATATGTCATGGTGCATAAGCATACGCATACGCGCACACACACACACACACTCAGACAGTCCCTCATCTCATTTGCTGTGGGCACGACGCGCTCAATTTAACGCATACGCCCCGTTGTACCGCGAGTCTCGGCATCGTCATCAGGGTCATCATGTTACGAGTACTCGGCTCGCTCGCACACCCGTACATCACTCCGTTTATAGCTAAGCTACACACACACACACACACACATACACAATCGTACATTATAATTATTTGGTTTGCCTCACTCACAGTCTGTCGTCTCTTTCTCCCTGACTTCTCGCCTTTTTCTTCACTCGGTCTGTCTGCCTCGCGTTAATCATTATGAAATATCTGTATTTTGCTTTGCTTTGCCTGGCTTTTCTTTCTTCTTCTGTTGCTCATATTATTGTTAAACACTTTCATAATTCCCCCAACAACAACGTCAACATCAGCAACAATTGCAATAATCATTTTTATGCTGTATTTATCACTTGCGTCGCCTTAATTAATTTAATACACAGATTCGATATAATTATTTTTTTTTTCTTCAGCTATTTCCACACAGCTCTCTCATTACTTGCACATTCGCTCTTTCCCGTTTTCTCTCTCATTATCTTCAAATAGTTTCATGTTTCAAAAGTAGTATTTAGTATAATAATGAGACCGGCTTAAAGAAAAGCAACTTTTCCTTGACTCAATCCATTCCTTCAGGTTGCCTCTGTAGCTTCTCTTGCTGCTCCCATCTGAAATATATGCCCAGCTTAGCTTAGACTTGATTTGATCATTGCTTATATGTGTTTTGCATGCATGAAGTGTGTAAAAGTCATAGAGTTTAAGTTTTTAGCCAAGCAATTTTATATACGCATATGCATATTGAAAGGCAACATGAGCTTGAGTCACTTGAGCTCTTGAGTTCCTCGAGAGGAGGCGTAATTAGCTTTAGGAATTCATGTTTTAAGAATCCTCGTATAAGAGAACAGCCTAACAAAGTAGTTAGATCTCTGTCTCTTACTAATCTGAGTACAGCTTAAATCTCTGTCCTCACTCAGCTGATCTGTCGAACTGCTTAGGGTATTCCCTACCATTGCAATGCATTGTCTAGATGCTCAGAGCAAGAGCACAGAGACCATGAGTGCTGCAGAGATCGCTGTAGCTCATCCAATATCTGGTATATACCTTCAGCATATAATGGAGAATTCAACACATCAAATTCTCTTTAACTTATATCAAGACTTCAATCCATCAATCGACTTTAATGTCATGTTCTGGACTATTTTTTGCCTACTAGCCAGAAAGCAATACTTTGACAGCATTCAATGAAATCGTTTGGCAATGAGCTCGAACGTCTTCCATTAAAACATTCATCATTAAAACAAGCATCAAATTTCCATTGCAATATCAGCTGAGTGCTAGCTAGAGGGTATCTTCAAGTCTTGCACTCTCAGCTGGTTGCTTACATTTTACTTTGCTTAGTTCATCGCAATGAACTCGAATTTATTCCACATTACTTGAGAAGCGGGCGTCGCTTATACAAATTTCCATTTCTTCAAGCACTCACCTCCATTTACAGGGTATTTTCAAGTCATACACTGCCTGCTGTTTGCTTGTCCTTTCTTTTTCTGAGTTTGCAGTTTCGTGACTTTCTGAAGTTTTCGCGCTTTGCTTTCGTTTTCATTTCAGTTTTTCGTTGGCTGACTGACGGGCTGACTGACTGACTGAATGAATGATTGATGAGCAGACACTCACTCGATGAAAGTGTTGCGCGATTTGTGTTCGTCTGCCTCTTCAGTTGCTTTCATCAGTGCCAAGCATGAAATTGGTTTTCTTTCTGTTTCTGTTTCTGTTTTCGTTGCCACTTTCAGCGCCAAAAGCAACGGCTGCTCATTCGCTTCGGGCCGAGAGCAAAATGGAAAGAAAATTGTAACTGAAACAATTTATAATTATTCCCTTTTGTCTTGCTTTCGTTTCGATTCAATTCAGCGTGAATATTGAATAATTGTTGTGCAATCATAATAGCAATAATAATAATAACAATAATAATACAATAATCATGTAATGCACACAGCTAACCGAACTTTCAGTTTATTAGAATGAATGTTAAGCTTCAGCTTGATATATATTAGAATGAACTGTAGCCACCCACGTATTTCCACACATAGGTTAACTGATTTTCCTATTGGCTGGCATGAATGTTCCATGAGCCAATCAATTGTTGGCCAGCTCTTGCTCACGTTTTCATAGGTGCTATTTTTATTTACTGATTCGTTTGATAATGACTCTACCTGCTGCCTTTTCATTTTGCCGTTGCTTTTCCTTTGGCCCGCGGCAAATGCAGGCAATTGCGCAAATCAGAGAACTAGTCGATGAGGCAGCTACATACATACATAGAAGACAATAAAATGCCAGAGAAATACATACCCTCAAATGTCAGACGGGCGTAGAGATACCCTTTACTATGGTCTGTCGATATATTTGATTTGTTCACTCAAGATTTGCATAGTAATATATTTAATTGACAAATATTCTCTTTATTTATTCAAATTATTTCTATACATATTTCATATAGATATTGGTGGGTCTACATCCATCTATCGTATAAAAAAAAAATAAAAAATAAAAATAAATAAATAAAATAATAATAATAATAATAATAATAATAATAATAATAATAATAATAATAATAATAATAATAATAAAATTAATAATAATAATAATAATAATAATAATAATAATAGTAAGAATAATAACATAATATAATATATATAATAATATAATAAGATTAATAGTCAGCCAATTGTCTTTAAACAGCCCTCTACATTTCGTAGAAATACAGGGTATTCAGCTTGAAAAAAAAACCGTGCTGTGCACGCCTTAAATCGGGCATGGCCGTCAATGAAACGCTCCAACGAGCTGATCAAATAAATAATAAAGTAATTTATACTTAATACACGATATATCGATGCCACAAGCCGCAATGTGTTTGACCCAATTTCTGGTCAGCGCTATCGAAAATCATCAAACCGCCGGCCGGGCAGCCCCCACAGTCGTCACACAAGTGTGGCACAAGAGTTCGCAATAATGGCCGGGGACCCGAATCTGAATCCCAAACCCGAAACATGCCCAGACAACGGCCAATTACACTTAACAAACTCATTATGTTCCGTTTTCCAGGCAGCAAAAATATAAAAATAAAAAAAGCCAACAGCGGGTGTCAGTATGCAAGGCAACTGCCAAACACAAGTAGTCGACTAGGGCATACCCTAGAAATGTACAGCAACATTTCTTTTTATTCAAAACTTGAATAACTTGAGTTAAATTTGATTTGCAGAGGTTCCTAGGAAACTTTTCAGACTCCGGCAGCAATAATTGCTAATAGTCGGGCATAGCTGCTCTTTAGCTTATATCAATGTGTCCAGGGTATAGAACAACAGCAAAAATATAGAAAAAGGCCAGCGAAAT
Organism: Drosophila arizonae; assembly: GCF_054131065.1. Classification (NCBI taxonomy): domain Eukaryota; kingdom Metazoa; phylum Arthropoda; class Insecta; order Diptera; family Drosophilidae; genus Drosophila; species Drosophila arizonae. Next base: position 14,871,220 of record NC_142927.1, on the reverse strand, counting down.
ACCGTTAGCATTGCATGCAGTGAAAATTTGACTTCATGTTGAAATAAATTCACAGTCAAGCAGCCAACAGCAGCAATTGCCCATATGAAAGGCGGCTCGTGCTGGATTGCTGGCAATTGGTGGGCGCCAGGGGCGGCTGGGGGGGTGTGGCAAGACATGCATGTGCTGTGGGAGGGTCGGAGGCTAGAGCTGGCTTAGCTGGCTGCTCGACTGCCCGACTGCTCAGCTACTCGGCGGCTCTGACAGGCAACATGGCTAGAACAAAATTTATGCCAGCTGCCAGCTGCTTACATTATTATCGACTTTTATCGAGACGACATTTGACTGGTCAACGGCAGCTAACAATAACAACGGCAGACAATAACAGCTACAGCAGCAGCAGCAGCAACAACAACAGCTACAAATTTGAATGCAACCACTGAAGCTAAATGTAATTGAGCCGAGTGCCAACGAGTGGTGGCACGAGTGGTGCAGCGCTTAGATCGAACAGCTGATAGCATCCAAATATTTTGCTCTCTTAAGAATTTTGCATGCAACGTTTTCCTACATGTTGCAACTTGCAAGCCAGCTGACAACGATGACAGTTGACTGATGTATGCACCGCACCATTTGTGGAACTAATCGATATGTGACCCTGTTATCGATATGTGTATCTCTCGCATAGCGAACAGAGCGACAGCGCCACACAGCAAGCGGACATAAAGCTAACAAATATGAACTTTCAACCGCGATCGTCGCCAAAAAGCATCCCTGATGAGCGACAAATATTCGAATAATAATCCAAAAGGGCAACGAATTCTTGGATTTTGCTATAATCAGAAGCAAGTTTAGAAGTATGGAAATTTAACCTCTTAGTAAATATACATATATCTATATTTGCGTCTTGCATGCATATGGATATGTATTTGAGTGAGCCCAGAGAGAGGGAAGAGTGATAAATAAGAGAAACATATGTCAACTACACACATATGTATGTATGTATGCATGTATTTATATATACATATACATATGTATATGTATCTATATAGGTGTATGCATATGCACATATACATATGTATGTGTGGATCAAACATCTAGGAAATACTAAATTGAGTGGGAACTCCTGCACAAGTTTGTTCTAGAAGTTTAAGTCCAGACTCTGGACTTGACTCCAGAGTAATAAAATGCAATTTATTTATATCTGTGGTCTTATACATATGTACATATATGTAAATGTATACATGGCTTGGTAGTTGAATATCATATTTTTACATACCTATGTATGTATGTATGTAGATGTTTCCTATTATAAATTACACTTCTATATCATCTGTAGTTTTATCTTAAGGGATTTCATGTTTACATGTGAATTCTTATCGCTATAGAGCCCATGCACAGATTTTTGCTTACAATCAAATCAATTTTCATACTGCAACTTGCATAATTTAGTGCTGGAATAAGATGAACAAGTCCAAAGTCTTTAGCTGAAACAAATTTCTAGTTGAAGTCGACGTCTTGAAGCCACTTGATAATTTCCTGGATTGCAAGCGTCACAAATGGCTGAGGCTCTTCCAATAAATGTTGCAGCTTTCGCTAGTTTCTCGGCAACAGCAAATGCTAGCCCATCATCATCATCATCATCATCATCATCATCATCATCAGCAGCATCAGCATCATCTACCTACACATTTCGCCACTTAACAATGACGGGGCAAACAAAGAAGTGCTGCCTGCTCGGGCGACGAGCCACTCGATGCTGAAGTCGATCTTCGAGTGGAAGCCCGCTGGCTCGAGTGGCCCCTCGAAGAGCCGTTGAGAAGACGTTGCTCGCCTGCCTGCCGGAAGATGCATTGCAATTTTTTTTTCTTTATTTTCGTTAATTTTTTTGTAGTTTGTTATTTCTTGTCAAATGTCGACTGTGTAACTCACTCAACTGTCTGTCTCTCTGTCCGTCTCTATGCAGCCGAGTTTCCCGAGGAGGACAGTGACATGCTGATGGAGCCGAATGACTTTACGCCCATAACGGTGCTGCGCTCGCACGAGCAGCAGCATTTCCACATGCCGCCCACCACGCAGCTGCAGCAGCCGCATCATCGTCCGATTGCTGTCACGCCCGCACAGAGCCGCCACTTTCAGGCGGTGCCCGTCGAGCAGCAGGAGCAGTTCCGTCCGATAGCCAATCCGAACACACAGCTGATCTCCAGAGCCGATGTGACGCCCGGCCCGGGCGCCGACTCGCACAGCCAGGCGGCGCAGAACTTCTATCCGCCCTTCTACCATGAGGCGCCGCCACTGGGCCACTCGCGTCCCTATTTCGCGGGACCCGCTGGGCCCGTGGCCGACAGTACGCCGCTGCAGCTGCCGCTGTTGACGCCGGCGCAGCAGCAGCAACAGCAGCACCAGCATCAGCAGCAGCAGCGCGGCTTTGACGCCGCCATACTGGGCAGCGGGGACTTTGGCGTGCTGCGCGGCGGCACCTTCTATCCGGAGGAGGAGATGCCCTACCATCCGGAGGACAACAGCGACTACATCTATGGCGATGCCAACAATGGCCATGGCCGGCCCAGCGAGTCCTTCATCCAGAAGTACACCTATCCCGAGGAGCAGTTCGCCAACTTCCGCGACTTTGCGGACATCAATACGCCCGCCGACTCGGCCTTCTCCCAGTTCGTGGTCGTCTATGCGGCCAAGAATGCGACCAAGCCCAGCAACCATCCGCATCCGAAGAACATATTCGAGCAGCTGGAGTTGCTCGATCGCGAGAAGGCGCTAGAGGAGGCGGCCCTCAAGAAGCAACAGCCCAGCAAATCCAAATCGAAGCTGTCCAAGACGAAGCTGCAGAAGAAGTACAAGAAGAAGCCGATTAGCAAGGAGCTCGAGCTGGAGCCGCTGCTGGCGCTCAGTTAAGCACTCCGTGGCGCTGTCTCCATCCATTCCCCTCAGCTGGGATCGAATTTCAACTGCGAAATTTGCACACAATTTTGCCCGCTGTTCGCTGTGTGCTTCATCAATTTTCTTTTATTTATTTTTTTGAGCAAAACGCAAATTTCAACTTTAAATACTTTACGAACTATGCCCTACCCCCATAGTCCCTGCTTCGCACTCTTGCCGTTCATTCATTTGTACACGTGCCCAGGCCCCCATCGTCCCCTGTTCCCCCTCCTCATCATATGGATTGCAATAGTTCCGTTAGTTGTGTGTACTTATTATTATTATTATTATTCTAATTATTATAATTATGATAAATGTAATTTTTTTTTACCTGTTTACTTGTTGCCTCACAGTTCGTGTTGCATAATTGTTAATTCTACGTAATTATAGCCCGTAGACTACACGTATTTGTATTTGTATTTGTATGTGTTTAATCGTATTTTATGATGCGTATCGATTACTTAATTATTTTTTGTTTAATTAAACATAATTTTACATGTATTTGTATTGTGTGTGTACATAAAAAAAAAAAACAACAACCAGCTCTTAATTGTAATATTAATAATAAAAATAATAAAAAAAACATAATCCAAAGTTTATTTTTTCTATTATGCGTGAAAATGTTGTTCTTTAATTTTTGGAAGTGGAGGGTAAAAAGTTAATTAGCAACAAAATAAAAATGCATGCAATAATATATTTATTACAAATATATTTTTAAAAATAGATAAACTCCGTTGAATATTCGATATTAAGCTGAAATTGCGATAAATTTAAAAAAATGCATTCACACATTACGCAGACACAAGATAATTTGCATTGAATGCCAAATCTTATTGCAAAATGTTATCGATAATATATAGAGCTGCCTAAATATAATTATCGCAAAGAGTCCCATTCCTGTTTCCTCTCTCGCCAGAATTAGCTGAAAATTATTTGGCTGAGACAAAGTGCAGCCGGCACGTGCTCTTAATAAATTGCAATATACATATTTGTATATAATAATAGGTGAAAAATATTAAACACCTAACAAAATTCTACGCAATTTAAACAGAAATGTGATATTATAGTATTAAAAGTATTGAAGATGGAATGACGAACCGAGTGATGCTGGCACGTGCTTTTAATAAATTGTAAGTACATCCATGCATACATAGAAACATACATATGTATGTACATACATCTGCATACTGTTATAATAGGCAAAAAATACCACGAACCAAAAATTCTATGCCATTTAAAAAGAAATATTTTCTTATAGAGCATAAAAATTAGAATTCAAATCTAGTGATGCCGGCGCGTGCTTTTAATAAATTGTAAGTACACACATACACATGCACACACACATATGTATATACATTCATATATAGTAAAATCAGACGAATAATATAAAAGAACAAATAAAATTCTGCGGGATTTAAATAGAAAAAAAATAATAATAAGGGCAGAAAATTGAAAGACAAATCGAGTGACACCGGCGCGTGGATTTAGTGAATTCTAAGTACATACATACATACATACACACATATATGTATATCTACATATATACTCACATACACGCACACACACACACATACATACATACACATACACATATGCACACATACATACACAAACACACACACACCAACGCACATACATACATACACACATATAAAAGAACAAACAAAATTCTGCGGGATTTAAAAAGAAATGTTATAAGGGCTGAAAATTGAAAGACAAGTCGAGTGAAATCAGCTAAGTTTGTATGTACATACACTCATGATGAAAATAATAGGTACACCCCTTAAAATTAAACTTTTTTGAGTTTAGTTTAGCAAAACATTTTTTCTACTGCCCTTAACATGAAAATTTAAATGCACATTTGTGTATTAGGTATATATTAATGAAAATACATAAATTTGGAAAAAAAATATTATTTTTTTAAAAGTTACAAACAAATAAACAAAAATGGAGCTTTTTGTGCTTGACAAAAATAATAGGTACACTTTACTTTCGTAAGATGTATTTAATTTTTTGATTTTCAAATCATTCAAAATCTTTTGCTATTATATTTTTGGATCAATATCCTGTATATCCTCTTTTATTTTCATACAAATTTTTTATCTGATTGGTCATACTCCTATTTAAAGCTTGGCAGGTCCCATTCGTAATCTTCCTACAGGTTTCTTGGACACAGTCCATTATTAGGCGTTTAATGTCACACTTTTTCTTTACCATCTGCTTTATCAATGCACTACACACGTTTTCGGTTGGATTCAGATCAGGAGAATGACTGGGCCAAGCGAGAGTGTCCACCTTACTAACCTCGAGCCAAGCTTATTCTATTGTAGACGAGTGTCTCGGGCCGTTATCTTGTTGTCAAATCTAGCGCAGATTCATGTTATCCTCAGCATATGGTAACATTATATTTTCGAAAATATCCCTGTAGTCTGCTACTCTCATAACGTCAGATATTAGGAAAATCAGACGATACAGAAGCAGCCCCACACTATAATGTTTCCACCGACATGCTTCACCATTTTTTTTGTGTAGCGAGGATCGAATTCTTTACCTGTAAGGAGTCTTACATGCCTGGAATAGTCATTTCTATAATGGCAAATTTTGGTTTCGTCGTTAAATAGGATAATATGCCACTTTTTTTTACTTTCAGATCCTTCCCAGGTGATGTGGTCTTTAGCAAAATTTTGCATCATCATAAAATTTTTGGTGCGCAATAATTTCAACCATTTTTTCGATACGACCTGATAGTTTAGCCATATGTAGTCATCTCCTAATTGAAGAAGCATTAATAATATTATCTATTACGGAAGCAATGACCTTTGAAGATTTCAAAGGGTCGGAAAAGTTGCAATCCTTATAATGCGTCGGTCCAGTTCTAGTGTGGTTTTCGATGGACTTCCACGTGTTCTCTTTTTATTGTGCATCTTTAAAGCATTTTGCACAACGTTAAGAGATCTGTTCATCAGTTTCGCAATTTCACGCAAAGATTTGCCATTCCTTCGAAGGTTTTTAGCAATTCTGCGTTCCTGACTCGAACAATTAATATTTCGACCCATCTACATATGATATTGATAATTTTTTTTTACATCAAACATCTGTAGGAAGGTTACCTACTATTTTACAACAATAAAAGAAATCATTCTTATTCTAAAATTTTTTTTTCTGGCTGAAGTAATGGAGTGTACCTATTATTTTCAGCAGGCCCATTTCAGTTTATTGTGACTACTATGAATTTAGGGGGAAATATAATTTTTTTTTTTTTTTGCATGCATCATATTGCCAGATTGCTCTCTTAAAGTTACCATCGATTTTTTTTCAAAAATATCAAAAATTAATTAGTTATGACAGAATCTTCAAAAAATTTTGGGTGTACTTATTATTTTCATCATGAGTGTACATATGTATGTACATACATGCAAGCATGCACATATGTATGTATATAGTAACAAAAGTTAAAATTAAATACGAAATGCGATATTATAGGGCTTCAACATAAAAATTATGAAAACTTACTCAAGTCCGAGTGTAGTTTGGGCCCTGTTTATATGCATATGATACACGCATACATAAGTGCCTACATACATACATACATACGTATACATGTACGTACCTATACACATTCACACATACATATTTATATACCTACAAACATGTACATGCATACATACCTACATTCATACATACATTGTACATACCGATATACATACACACATACCTACATACAAACACACATATATAGATACATACATAAGTACATAAGTACTTACATACCTCCATACATATGTTCATACATACCTACACACTCATATAAGTACTTACATATACACCTACATATGTATATGCACACCTACAGATATACCCATCTACCTACATACACACATGCATAGATACCTACATAGACAATGCATAGTAACAATAGGCGAACAAATGTATGAAAACCTAACAAAATTCTATGCAATCAAAATAAATTTGTGGTATAAAATTGAAAATTGTTCGATGGAAATTCAATATAATTAAAAGAGTAACTATACACAAGTGTGAGTGTAATTTGAGCCTGTTTAATTACGTATGCATAATTTAAAATGTTTTTAAGTCAACTGATTCTAGTTAGCTAATTGGTATTTCTCTCCCAAAAACCTTAGTCTTTGGCACGAAGCGTATTGAGTAGCGTGGTAAAGGAGCCCGCTGTGCGAAAGATCTACAAGAAGAGGAGCGCCTAGTCATTGCTATATTCCATTACTACGGTTATACGAACTCACCCACACCAACAGAGGTCTGCCCAGCATGAAGAAGTAGGCGGCCAGTTTGGTCTCCTTCTGGGCACGCTGCAGCGGCAGCAGCAGAAGCCGACGCTGATGCGGCGGCAACTCGTGCCAGGGCAGCAGCTGGTAGAGCTGATAGGCGAACTGCTGGCCCTCTTGACGCACCTGCTCAGCGCCGAAGCCGTAAATACACAGCTGCGAGCTGACCACCAGCGAGAAGAAGCCGAGAAAGGCGAAGTTCTGATTCGTGTGCGGCATTATGTACTGGCAGATCACCGAGCAGTAGAGCACACAGATGAGCAGCACCTCCACACAGGCAATGTCCCGAAAGCCCGCCTCAAAGCGACCCACCAACTCCAGCAGTCGAGCATGTTCTCTGAACAGCTCATCCAGCCTATGATCCAGCTCTCTCCCAGTTGACGACTGCATACGTTCGCTCTGCAGCTCCAGTTCGAGGCGGCGATAATGGGCCGTCAAACCGAAGACGAACCAGCCATAGAGCGTGTCCACGGCCGTGGTGGAGCAGCAGAAGAATGTCAGCACCGGCACCATCAGACAGCAGTCAAGGAAATAAATTACAGGATTTGTGACGTCGTAGGGTAAGCTGCGAGGGAAATTAAGAGATAAATACGAGCAATGTCTGTAAATTGTAATATGTCGAGAGTTACTATAGGCATTTATTATATTTATTTATATTAAGTAAGCAACGAAGGAAGGAGGGTAACAAATTAAAGATGAGTACATAAGAGTTTTAATCAAGGCAAAATTAAATGCTATTTTAGCCAAGTCAGCTCAGCTGCATATCATGCAGCTTATATCTTTGAAAATAATGTATACAAGTTTGGCTAGGGGTTTAAGTATTATAGGCGAATGCTTTGCTAGTCGAAATACCAACTGTAGGGATAACTGGGTCCATAACTATTCATTTTTCGGTAGGTACCTAAATATTTGAGTCGAGAGATCTGTTTGCAGTTTGGGTAGGTGTTTAAGTATTATAGGCGAAAGATCTGCTACGTAGGTCCCTAAATATTACAATCACGAATTCAGTTAGCAGTAGCAAGGCGCTCAAGCATTACAGCTAAAAGTTCTGCTACCTTAAAAAAAAAAAAAAAAAAAAAATAAATAAAAAAAAAACCGATCTCATGCGAAAATTCTGTTGAAAGTTAGGTAGGGTACTAACTATATCGGTAAAGTTCTTTAGGTAGGCTCCTAAATATTTGAGTCGAGAGATCTGCTTGCAGTTTGGCTAAGGGTTTTAGTATTATAGGCGAAAGCTTTGCTAGTCGAAATATCAACTGTAAGGATAAATGGGTCCCTAACTATTCATTTTTCGGTAGGTACCTAAATATTTGAGTCGAGAGATCTGTTTGCAGTTTGGGTAGGTGTTTAAGTATTATAGGCGAAAGATCTGCTACGTAGGTCCCTAAATATTACAATCACGAATTCAGTTAGCAGTAGCAAGGCGCTCAAGCATTACAGCTAAAAGTTCTGCTATCTTAAAAAAAAAAAAAAATAAATAAAAAAAAAAAAAAACAGATCGCATGCAAAAATTCTTTTAAAAGGTTAGGTAGGGTACTAACTATTTCAGTAAAGCTCTTTGGGTAGGTCCTTAAACATTTAGGTCGAGAGATCTGTTTGCAGTTTGGCTAAGGGTTTTAGTATTATAGGCGAAAGCTTTGCTAATCGAAATATCAACTGTAAGGATAAATGGGTCCCTAACTATTCATTTTTCGGTAGGTACCTAAATATTTGAGTCGAGAGATCTGTTTGCAGTTTGGGTAGGTGTTTAAGTATTATAGGCGAAAGATCTGCTACGTAGGTCCCTAAATATTACAATCACGAATTCAGTTAGCAGTAGCAAGGCGCTCAAGCATTACAGCTAAAAGTTCTGCTACCTTAAAAAAAAAAATAAATAAATAAATAAAAAAAAACCGATCTCATGCGAAAATTCTGTTAAAAGTTAGGTAGGGTACTAACTATATCGGTAAAGTTCTTTAGGTAGGCTCCTAAATATTTGAGTCGAGAGATCTGCTTGCAGTTTGGCTAAGGGTTTTAGTATTATAGGCGAAAGCTTTGCTAGTCGAAATATCAACTGTAAGGATAAATGGGTCCCTAACTATTCATTTTTCGGTAGGTACCTAAATATTTGAGTCGAGAGATCTGTTTGCAGTTTGGGTAGGTGTTTAAGTATTATAGGCGAAAGATCTGCTACGTAGGTCCCTAAATATTACTATCACGAATTCAGTTAGCAGTAGCAAGGCGCCTAAGCATTACAGCTAAAAGTTCTGCTAACTTCTTAAAAAAAACCAACAGATCGCATGCGAAATTTTTTCTAAAAGGTTAGGTAGGGTACTAACTATTTCGGTAAAGTTCTTTAGATAGGTCCCTTAATATTTGAGTCGAGAGATCTGTTTGCAGTTTGGCTAGGAGTTTAAGTATTATAGGCGAAAGCTTTGCTAGTCAAAATATCAACTGCAAAGATAAGTGGGCTCCTAACTATTTATTTTTTTTAATTTTTTTGTAGGTCCCTCATAAGGAGAGTCGAGGCTTCTGTTTGCAGTTTTGTAAGGTCCTTAGGTCTCTAGCAGTTTTTCCGAAATTCTCGAGGTCAGTGGATATTTGAGTCTAGAGTTTTGTTTGCAGTTTGGTTAGGTGCCTAAGTATTACCAGTAACATTTCGGCAGATCGCTTCAAGGCCCAAATAACATAGTTGATATTTCAGCCGCAAGTTGGATCCCAACAATTTTTTAAAAGTTCTTTTAGTAGGTCCGTAAATACCAGAGTCGATGATTTTTTTTCTGATAAATGGTTAGGTAGGTCCATAAAGATTTCAGCTAGCAGCTTCCGTGGGCGATTGGTACTTTAGCGCCTTTGACATCTCCATCCTCAAAATCTGCTTACCAAAAATTTTATTAAACCTCCTTTACATTTGTTATCCTCTATAGCCTTTGCTTCCTTATGATTATGTTACATATGCTTAAATCAAAATAAATGTAAATAAATTCCGCTTAAATTAAGTTGTATATAACTTAGCAATAAGTAAATCTGTCAATATCTAATAATAATATTAAACAATAAGAATAAATTGTTTGTGACAAGGGGACGAAGCTAATTTTTTCTTGGATACCTATAGAGAGCTGTACAGCTCGAAGTATGGCAAAGACTACTTTGCTGCCAGTGTGTGAAGTGCATAAAAGCTAATTGCCACTTACGCGACCCGGAACGAGCTGACGGGCACAAATTGTCCGGATTTGTAGTAAATCAGAGCCGTTGATGCGACGGGCATGACCAGGAAGGAGATGCTGGTGCCAGCACACATCAGCAGGTAGATGGCCGAGAAGATTTGGCCGCGACGGTTCTGCACGCGCCAGACTCGCAGCTCGGCTGCCTCGATGTTTGCTCGCAGAAAAGGCGCCTGGATGGCGGCGATCAGAGACACCAGCTCCCGGCCCTTGCACACAAAGATGATCATCTTCAGCAGCGAGGAGACCATCTGGATGCCATGCATCAGCGCTTCGGAGCAGAGCACTATGTCGTGCCGCTGCTGCACGATGAAACCGCAGACGGTGCATAGCTCGAAGCTGGTGGCCAGCATCATGACGAGGTAAGTGACTGGGGAGCGGAGCGTCCTCCGGTCCTGCTGCAGGTCCAGGCCCATCAGGCCAAAGGTGAAGCGCTGCACCCACAAATTACTCAGACACGCCTCCAGCAGCTTGGACATGCTGATGCCAACTGAGCCAATGCCAGCTGAAACTGATAAGGCTTTGTCGTCCAACCGTTCTTCTCATTTTTGAAGCGTGAGTGTGGGAGTGTGGGACAGTGGAAGAAATCGCTTAACCAGACTCGACTAATTGACCTTATAAATAAAACGTTAATTTGTCGGTCTTCATTAAAACACACACACACACACTGCGCAGAAAACGTGGCTAAGTAAAACTTCATGGTGAATGATTTAATTATGCGCCCCGGGCGCGGGTCCGAGTCCACACCTACTGCAAGACGGGCAGGCACCTGTTTGGCACAGTGGCACAAAGTCAGCAATAACTATATGAAATAGAAATGGGCGATGATCAAGCTAACTTTGTGTTTCACAGATATTATAAGTCTGAAAGATTTATGCTTTGCTAATATTTATCAATTCAACAAATATGACTTGGAAATAAAAATCACAATGATTATAGGTCTATAAAATATTTCCGAAAGACATACTATTATTTAATTTCCATTTCATATTTCTATCCATCAGAGAATTATTATTTGTATTTACAATTTTAGTGACTACTCGATATAGTCAACACAAAAATAATCACCATTATAAATAATAAATATAATAATGTCAATACAAATTATATTCTACATAATTAATTCATAAGTAAAACAAAAATTTGTTTAAACGGAACTGCATTGACCTTTTAAGCTAATCGATCCGGATGCCACAAGTGGCACGTGCAGAGCTGCTTTGGGCCGTTGAGTTTAAGGTAAGTTCAGGTAAATAGGAATAAATAATGTTTTGAATGTACTATATAAATCTCAGGCACTTTTATACCTTTAAGACATTTAAATTGAGTATGGCAGTGTGGAAGGGCATTGTGCCTGGGCTTTACTGAGTCAGCTGAAGAGTTTTATGTTTGACTCACAACTCGATGTTACTACATATACTCATAGATATAGCAGTAAATATGCTACTACTGCTACTACTATTCTCTCTGTCTGTCTCTCTCTCTTTCCCCCCCTCTCTCTCTCTCTCTCTCTCTCTGTCAGTCTCTCTCTCTCTCTCTGTCTGTCTCTCTCTCTCTCTCTATGTCTGTCTCTCTCTCTCTCTCTCTCTCTCTGCATATCGTATTACTGGTTCGTGATGATTTATGCTGCTTTCTGACGAGTGACCTATATAATTGTTTTGTGTATATATGATAATCAAAAATTCCAATTCAACAAATATGAAAAAATGTTTATAAAACAAACTTGGCACTTTACTAAATTTTTTTTAATTTTTTTTTTTTTTTAGTATTTTTGTAAACATATATTGCAATTCTGTCAAATAACATGCCAAATTTCTTCAAGATGTCAATGGACTTTACACCTCACCCTTTGCTACCTCAACAGTTCCTACTGCATTATGGGCTTATACTAGCTCTAGTTAGTGACTTGGCAAATTAAATATTTGAGCTTAATTTGAATTTATAAGCCTAAGGAAGTATTCAAGCGAATCGTTCTCTAAATTAATTTTATAACAATTTTGCTTTTCATTTCCAAACATTTTTTGTTTTTATTGAACAACTTTTTTGATTTCTTTTCCAGTTTTGCCTGACACCACTGTGAGCTGTTACCAGATTCGTCAGTCTGCCAGCCAGCTCGCAGCAGCTTGTCGAAAAGTAACTGCAACTGTAACTACAACTGTAACTGGAACTGGAACTGCGAATGCTACTGCCTCAGTCATGGTCATTGTCCGCTAGCGGTTCTTATTACATGTGGGCCTGCTATTTTTGTTTTTGTTTTTTGCTGTCTTTTATCTATCTATCGACAGCCACTGAATTCCCGGCTTGGCATATGTTTTGACATTTGGAGGCTGGCACTTAATTTACGGCCTCACCTTTTTCTGTACACACACACACACACACACGCACGCACACACATTCATGCTGTGAATGTAGCTGCGAGTGTCAGGCCCAGGCCCAGACCCAGACCCAGACTCAGACTCGGATAGGTGTGAGGCAGGAGGGGTATCTATTTACTCTAGTTGCGTACTTGGCGCGTATTTATAGATCTCGATCGGTCGGCTTTCCCGTCAGCCTCGCATTTGGGTGTGCGCATGCGGTTAGTGTGTGGCTCTGCGATTTTAATTAACCAACGGCCAGTTGGAAACTAATTAAAAGTCTTGCTACGCTCACAATGTGCTGCATTGAAAATTCAATTATCCGCAATGCCGCCCATGTTTTGTCGTGGGAAAACGTCAAACTCGTTCCGCTGCCCATTCAAATGAGGCCAAAACCCAAAAAAAAAGTCAGTGCTGCGTATTCAATAAATGTGCAGCAATATTTCAATATCGCGCATACGACGCGTTTACGCCCTTTGTGTGTAATTCGATCGAGAGATCTACAATGTAATTAGCCTGCCAATTAATGAACTGGGCGTGCACCCGATAAACAGATCAACAATCAATCGGGCTTTTCATCATCATTAGCCTGGCACAAGAGAACAAACTTCCGTTTGACTGGTGGTCGGTCAGCCAGCATTCAACTAGTTGTCATTGTGCCTGTTCATATTGTATATACTTATTGTTGGCCAAATCGGCTATTGATTGCCGGCTCTTAAGTCAGTTAAGTTTTTTTTTTTTTTTTTTTTTTGTTTTTTTGTGGCAGCGATCGATTTGTAGCAATTTGTTGCAACCAATTTGAGTCGATTTCGCCAACAATTTCTGTGGTATCACTTGCATTTATTGTTGTTGTTGTTGTTGTCATTTTATTGTCAAATCAATGTTTTATTAGAGACTCGTGCACGAGCCGAGCGATGAATCAGACGCGAACAGCTTAAGAACTCAGCTCGCGCTGCTTGCCTACAAAACTTAATTGCGGTTAATTAATTGTTGTCAACTCACATCTGTTCGAGCGCATACCCTACTCCATATATGGATATCAGATAAGTTCATATATATGTATGTGAGACTGAGGCTGATCTACTTTGCAGATGTAGGTCTAGAAATTTGCTCAGATCTCAGCTGCAAGTTGACAGCCTGAAGCGTATTGCCAAGTCGGAACTGCCTCGCGCCACGATTCTAACTTGATTTGTCTAGCCTTTAGTTTTTTTTGGCAGCTCTTGAAAAGCGTTTTGCATGTTGCCTTGTGGCGAGCATTTGTCAACGCGCCTGGCTCAGCAACAAGCAACAAATTTGTTGTGGCTTAGGGTTGTCCGCAGCGCTGTCTGTCTGTCTGTCTGTCTGTCTCACTGTCTGCCTGTTTGGCAACAACTCAACAGAACGCGCTGGTCGAACACCCACACGGCAGTCAGCTGCATGAAAATTCGCGCTGTTGGCTAATAAACTTCAACAGCCAAACTTCAGCTGTTGTGGGGCCAAGCGCCAACTGAAATTCAATCACAGAGAGAGAGAGAGACAGGGACAGAGACAGCGACAGCGACTCGGAGAACTGAGACTCTATAATAAGGCGCAGTTAGACAACTGGCAAGCACTTTAAGTGAGCCCCCCCAAAAAAGGTTTACATACTCCACACACACACACACACACACCCCTTTGATTTGGTTTTGGTTATTTGCCTTTCGTGCCGCTGAAAACTTTATTAATATCCAAATCGTGCGCTTAATTGAAATTTATTGTTAATGAAAACAAAATTATGGCAAGCAACTACAGCCACTTGACACGAAAGAACCAAGCAAACCAAAAACCAATTCGAACTCCAGTCCGCTACAAGCCGAGCCACATTCAATGACCCAACACATGAAGACACAAACCAAACTAAATAGAGTTGAAAAGTGCAGATTTTGTCGCCCACATGCGGCAGTTGAGCAAATCGAATCAGAAACCAAAAAAGAAAAAAATAAATAAAACTGAATCAGAAAACTCTGAAACTGAAACGGCGATTGAGGCTGGTGGAACACAGCCATGGGTATGGTATGCTTAGGGGTATGGACGGCATTTGAGTCACGGTCTCTGGCCAAGGGCCGCCAGTTAATGTTGGCTAAGCTGGCATTAATTTGGCATTTAAACGCTCATTAAGGCGACAGACCCGACAATCATGAGTGACAGAATCTGTGGGTGGGTATCTAACTGGACACACCACACACACACACACACATGGGCTGGACTGGCTGTCTCGTTTATCTACTTGCTGCACTCAGTGTACAGCGAACGTGTCGACAGCCAATTGCATTTAACTACAACAAGTTTGTTCTTTTGTGTGCATGCAATGGAGTCTCTACTGTACATTTGGCTAATTATTTTAGTTATCAGCGCCATTTACATTGGGCGACCATATCATTTATTTTGTGCATATCTTAAGTGTGTCACATCATTAGCTGCCTCGCAGTGCCAATATTTCCAGTCTTTGGCCAGGAATCTTACGAAACGACCTGCTCGAACCGAATCAAAATTCATCGAGTTCTTGACTTTCAATATGCTGCCAAAAGTAATTCATGACTTTCCAAGGCCACACTGAAAACTTTAATGTTTATTAAATATTAATTACCATATGTTTAAAAAAAACATATTAAGTTATACTAAAATTGTTAGAGTTTTATTATGAAATGTTTTCTTGTTATGTATATGTCAAGTAATATAGACATATTGTTATAGTCTCTGCAATGTGATATTAATATTTCAGCATTTTCAAATTAAAACACAAATTGTACTCGAGATTTTTTTTTTATTTTTTTTTTTTATTTTCCATATTACTGCTTAAGTTAAATTCATCTCTTACTCCTGACTAGCAGGGGTCTGGGTATATTCCTATAAGTCGAGCACTACCGACTACAACATTCTCACTTGTTATTTCATTTCCTACCTCTCTTAGCTTACTCATCTGTTGCTATATACAGGGACAAACATTAATATTCGGTTTTTTTTTATATTTCAACTTCAGACGCCCATAAAACATGTAATGTTAGTTGAAACTAAAAATTTAAAATGCTAAATTCTGGATTGAAGAATTACCTTTCCGATGAGATTTATATCAATATAGTATATTTAATATAACTAACAAAAACTGTACATAAACCGAAAAAACGCAAAATTTGGCGTTACTTTAGTATTCGGGTTTTTCTTTAACAACGGACCAAATTCGAGTTCTATTAAAAACGGTTCACATATAACATTTGGTATGATATCCACTATATTTATACCCTAAACCCATTTTCAATGGGAAGTCAGGGTATAATGGTTTTGTGAAAAGTATGTAACAGGCAGAAGGAATCATCGCAGACCCCATAAAGTATATATATTCTTGATCAGGATGACGAGCTAAGTCGATATAGCCCTGTCCGTCTGTCTGTCTGTCCGTCTGTCCGTATGTTTGAACGCGTCGATTTCCGAAGATATAAGAGCTAGAGACTTCAATTTTTTTTTAAATGACCGTATATACAGCGCGGACGTCGAGTTTGCTTTTAAAATTCGATAAATCATCCCGTTATGTTTTTATCGAGTAAAAACATTCAAGTTCAACTCAGATGCCACTATAGGTAATTGTGAATGATTTTTCTTTTTTTTTAATTTCTCAAATATTCAATACAATATGTAGATCATATGCTGAAAGTTTCATTAAATTCCGTTCAGTCAAAAATTAATAAAAAATAATCAAATATTTGGCCAATTAACAAACGCACGTGCAGCAGCTTCAACAGCATCGTATGCGTGTGCACACATACATTCAAACTTCTTCTAGAAACATTCGTTGAATCACATCAGCTGTTAGTTTCGTTTAGTTTTGGTAGATGGCGCAGCAGCAGTGAATCTATTTGAGTTTTGCCAGCGCCACTAGCAGAAGTGAGGTGGCGTAGTGTGTTAGCTGCATGACGCTCGATCGAGAAGTCGCGGTTCGAATCCCGATCTCCCGATCGATGCAACTGATGTTAACTTTTTTAATTGTTTCGAAATATTTTTATATTTTATTAAATGAGTTTGGTATTTTATTTATATTTTTATTTTCGGGCAATAATTAAAGCCAATTTAAACAATATTACATCGTAGGCTTCTCATTATGTGGATAACGTAGATTGTTTACGTAATATTGAATTAGCAGAGTTTTGTCAAGAACCTTCAACTGCTGGGCAGTTATCAACTCTGGCAGCTTACGATTCTTAAATTTTACGGCAAACATAAGATCATTTTCGTAGGGAAATGCGGCTAAGATCATTTCTGGCTTGAGACCGCGTTCGAAGCCATTATTGACAGTGGCAACAAGCTTCTTGTGTTTCTTTATCGAACGCAGCATTACCTTTTTTGTGACATTCGTGTTATTGACGCTGTCTTCTCCCATAACCACCGAGTTCAACTGACTGTTGCGTGGACGTCCCTGCAATAAGAATCAATGGTAGCTGGCGCATTGACACAAAAAGGAAAACTTACCCGCCGACGCGGTAGAGTACGTTCTGGTGGTTCTGGTGGTACTGCTCCTGCAATAGATGGAGCCGCAGCAGCGCTAGTAGCACTGGCAGCAGAAACCGCTGTTGGAAGACAAAATATGTAAAATGTATCCATATATTAATTAAATGTATACATATTAATTAAATATTTAAATTTAACACTTACGTTGCATATTCTGAGCGGGAGAAACCCTTCCGTCGAGTATCTAAATTAATTCACATTTAAAATAATTAATTAATTTACATTTAGTTAATATTCGAAAATGTAAAAATGTAAAAAATATAAAAAATTACCGATTCAGCTTTTAAATTTCGTTTTCCCATTTTATTGTAAGACGGTTAACTTTTACAATATATTTGAAGCTATATCAGCATATTTGAGTTGACATACAAGTGTGACATCAACCACGCAGACTACTAGATTGTTTGATGCTGAGCAAGGCACGAACATATTTCAGAGGTGCGCAAGCGAACTTTCGTTATCGGATTTTAAAAGAACTAGTTCGATTTTTATACCCTGAACCCATTGAAAATGGGAAGTCAGGGTATAATGGTTTTGTGAAAAGTATGTAACAGGCAGAAGGAATCATCGCAGACCCCATAAAGTATATATATTCTTGATCAGGATGACGAGCTAAGTCGATATAGCCCTGTCCGTCTGTCCGTATGTTTGAACGCGTCGATTTCCGAAGATATAAGAGCTAGAGACTTCAATTTTTTTTTAAATGACCGTATATACAGCGCGGACGTCGAGTTTGCTTTTAAAATTCGATAAATCATCCCGTTATGTTTTTATCGAGTAAAAACATTCAAGTTCAAATCAGATGCCACAATAGGTAATTGTGAATGATTTTATTTTTTTTTAAATTTCTCAAATATTCAATATAATATGTAGATCATATGCTGAAAGTTTCATTAAATTCCGTTCAGTCAAAAATTAATAAAAAGCAGCAGTGAATCTATTTGAGTTTTGCCAGCGCCACTAGCAGAAGTGAGGTGGCGTAGTGTGTTAGCTGCATGACGCTCGATCGAGAAGTCGCGGTTCGAATCCCGATCTCCCGATCGATGCAACTGATGTTAACTTTTTTAATTGTTTCGAAATATTTTTATATTTTATTAAATGAGTTTGGTATTTTATTTATATTTTTATTTTCGGGCAATAATTAAAGCCAATTTAAACAATATTACATCGTAGGCTTCTCATTATGTGGATAACGTAGTTTGTTTACGTAATATTGAATTAGCAGAGTTTTGTCAAGAACCTTCAACTGCTGGGCAGTTATCAACTCTGGCAGCTTACGATTCTTAAATTTTACGGCAAACATAAGATCATTTTCGTAGGGAAATGCGGCTAAGATCATTTCTGGCTTGAGACCGCGTTCGAAGCCATTATTGACAGTGGCAACAAGCTTCTTGTGTTTCTTTATCGAACGCAGCATTACCTTTTTTGTGACATTCGTGTTATTGACGCTGTCTTCTCCCATAACCACCGAGTTCAACTGACTGTTGCGTGGACGTCCCTGCAATAAGAATCAATGGTAGCTGGCGCATTGACACAAAAAGGAAAACTTACCCGCCGACGCGGTAGAGTACGTTCTGGTGGTT